>NC_079488.1:16388579-16692746 GCF_020520425.1 Spinacia oleracea | reverse complement strand
AATTTTGCAGTTTAATAGAACCAAAACGATTCTCAAGATGCACAACTCGGCTTCCTTTGTTATTCTGGAAAAGGTAACGCAGTTTATCCCAAGCCACCATAGCGGTTGCCTTTTCATCAAGAATTTTATAAAGAAGGTCGGTCGAAATCGTACCATAAATCCATTGGAGAACGGCTGCATCAAACCGTTTCCACAACTCGGCACTAAGATCCGTTGGACGAGGCATGGTTGGATCAATATGATCAAGTACGTTGAATACTTTGACATGAGTGCGGAAGAGTGTAGCCCATGGAGAATATTGCACCTTATTCATGTCAAGCACAAGCGAAACGAGGCCGCGAATGTTGGTGACACCCAAGGCCGGGTGATAGGCGTTGACAACCGTGGACATAGGAGAGGAGTTAACAATGGTGGGAGTAGGAGGGTCCTCGCCATCGGCCATGGCTGCAGAAAAGAAAAGAGAGGTAGAAGGTAGGAGGAGAACGTAACAGAGAGAGGGATCGAGAGATTGGTGGCTAGGGTTAGGGCTTGATACCATATAAGATTGGATAAATCTCCTTGAGGAGGCTTTCATTGATTATTAACAATATATAGTAATCCTAAATAACCCTACTTTACATAATTTCATTAGGTTAACTATGGACATAATTATTTACATAATAATGTCTAACAAGAAACTCATGTTAGCAGAAAACTATTGATAGTCATGCAGAGACGGCGCCATAGGAAAACGAGTTAACTACAATGTTGTTTGACTTAATTATTTTTCCTACTGAAAAATCATTAGAGAAGAGATAATAGAAAATTCATTTACTTTACAATAGTCAAAATCAAAAAATGTAAAGAAGATAATAATGAGGAAAAAAGAACATAAAAGTGTATTAGTAAATGGTGGTTGACATTTGATACTTGTTGCCGCGGTTACGTTGTCTAAACTGTATTAGTTTAAGCATAATTAATTAAAAAAAGGTCTTGTACGTGTATAAAGTACAAAATAAAATTTATCATACACCAGAATAACTTTTACATTAATTTTTTATAACTTTTATATTATGAAGAAAATGTTCATTGATAAATATTTTAAAGGGTTAAATAATTATTTTTCTACATCAGTTGATATTTTGAAGAAATAATTTTTATTAAAAAAAATCAGTATAAAAGATATATAACTTTTTCACATATCGGGACAATTCTAAATTATTTTAACTTAATTTTTATTCTAGTACTCCCTCCGTCTCTTTTTGTTTTTTACGTTTTCCTTTTTGGGTATTTTAAAATGTTCTTTACATTTCCTTTTATATTATCACATAAATAACTTAGTATTCTATCAAAATTTGTGTCTAATTATTATTTTAACCAATAAAATTCATTGGGTCATTTTATCTCTCACACTTTTTCTTAAGGACATTAAATTTTCTCTCATTTCTCAATATCATAATTTTGATAAAAGTGAAAACATTATAAATAAACGTAAATTATCTCGTTTAAATAAAAAAAAATTGAGGGATTTCAATGCAAATCAATTATTCGTTAAAACGCGTGAAAAATACAAAACGTAAAAAAACAAAAAAAGACGGAGGGAGGGAGTATATTGTTATGAAATATTATGTGGATGTCCATTATAGCCCTAGTATCTTTCTGGAATATTCTAGATCTAGGGTTTATTGTTCTCCAAGCAAACCTTATTCTATTTTATGTATATATACCCCATTTATCATGAAATAAAACACAATTGTTCTCTCTCAATTTCTCCTCTCCTTTTCTTTATTTTCACAACACGTTATCAGCATCAACCCTAGCCGACTGAGCGAACCAGAAATAAAGGAGACCATCCGTCACTTGAGGTTAGTGTTATCATACTTTGTATTATTATTGAAATTTGAGCACGAGATATATAAAAGTCTAGCGTCTAATTGATATTATTTGACTTTATTAATCTTGAGAATAAGAATCGTGTAAGCTAATGTTTAAGTTGTATTCCGATCCAGCGAAAATAAAAAAAAATAGTTGCACATCAGGTAATAATTAAGAGTATTTCGTATATCATGAATCATTTTCTTCCATGAGTCGCACTACCATTTGATGATCTCCTTTATTGATACATTAATTACAAGCACTTTAGAGTTGTATTTCTATTTTCATGCAAATTTGTGACGGTTAATTGATGCAAAGAAGTTTGAGTATTGATTCCCAATAAATTATTTAATTAAAGGTTTGCTAATGTTGATGATTTAACATATACAGAGAATGGTTTGTGGTTTACCTTTTTCTAAGAGTCTTATCTTAATTATAGCACAATTTATTAATTAGAATTGTCATATTTATATTTCGGAATACATTGATACGAAAAGTTATTTTGTTGATCAATTTATACGTGGATCATATGAAAGTTCTTTTCATCTAACATATTAATTTAAGGGAATGCTTGTTACTTGATTACATATTTTGAACTATAAGTATTGGATTACAACTTGATTTGTATATATTTATTATCTAAATCCTAATTTGCAATATTCACTTGTAGTGTGAACTATGTCGAACCTTATAAAATTTGAATTCACGGCCTTGATATTACTGGAAAAAAAATATTTGTCATGGGTGTTAGATCGTAAAATTCACCTAGATGCAAAGCAACTTGGAGATACAATATATCAAAGAAGTAAATAAATCAACAAGTCAAAACAAGGAAAACGTTACTATGATATTTCTTCGTCATCACCTCCGTTAGGATCTTAAGATGAGTATTTGACCGTAAAAGATCCACAAGTCCTTTGGAGTAACTTAAAAGAAACGTATGACCAACAGAAAACTGTGATAATACCCAGAACTCTTTATGATTGGTTACACTTAAGACTACAAGACTTTAAGTCTGTAAGGGAATATAATTCAGCTATGTTCAGAATTACTTCACAGTTGAAATTATGTGGGGAGAAAATCATTGATGCGAAAATGATGGAGAAAATCATTGATGCAAAAATACTGGAGAAAACATATTCTACCTTTCACAAATAATGTTGTCTTGCAGACACAATACCATGAAAAGAGATTTAATAAATATTCTGAACTTATATCTTGTCTCCTTGTGGCTGATAAAAATAACGAGCTATAAATAACGAGCTATTAATGAAAAATCATGAATCACGTCCAACTGATTCTGCTCCATTCCCTGAAGCGTATGTGACATCAATAATGGGAAAGAAAAAATACGGTTCTCTCAAGAGCTGATATTCCAGCCAAAAGTGGGACAAAGATGACAAAAAACAAGATAAAGATATAAATGAGAATGTGAACAATGTATGTTACCGCTTTGGAGGAAAATGACATTGGTCTATTGAAATAAGTAAAGAATTTATAATATAATTTACTAGAAAATATTGAAAAACTTAAATATGTGGTCTTGCTCTTCCTTGAAGAAAATTATTTATCAAGGGTGGCACGGGTTGTTACGCAAATATACCCTTGACATTTGTTTACAAGTTGAAATAGAATAACGACTTAAGTCTGTACATTTAAAGGCCCGCATACCTATTAGAGAAGTACAAGAAAATATGACCTATAAAACTATAATAGTTTTTAAAACTTGTTGTTAAAATACCCTATATATTTTTCACGAAACTAATGTGGTCCTGCAGACACGATAAGTTTAAGAAAGATTTAAGAATATTCTTAAACAGTTCAAGTGTTGTCTTTTTGGTGGTTGGACAAAATAAGGAAATCCTTAAGAAAAATATTTATGAGCACATTCAACTAGGTAAATCATTTCTAGAAGTGAATGAGAAATTATAATACCAGAAACAGTAAAGATAATGTCATGGGTGAAAAAAAAATCAAAATTTTAAAATACTCACCAGAAGTGAGATTGTAAATGATGAAAAGCATGTAAAAGTTAATGATGAGCAAACTCAAATTTTATATTTTTGGTTGGTTGCGGAGAAAAGATTAAATAAATGTTGGACCCATTACATCAAACATCTTGTTGTTTTATTAGTACTCATCACAAGGGAATAAATTACAGATAAATTAAACATGGTGTATGAAGATAATGAAAGAATATGTCTAATAGACAATGATTGTAACGCGCCCTCCGAACCAAATTTATATACATGCAAGGATAAGGGGGAGATAGGTCTCAACATAATAAATTAGTAGTATATGATCAGGATTATAATACAATATGTTAAACGTGGTACAAATATTTGATCATGTTTTATTGACTCGCTCTATGAGCACGAGTACTATACTACATTCTGAAGATGTATACTTTTGTGATATGTACCAAATTTGTAATGGATACTCTTGAAGAGTACAAGCTATCTTCCATAAGTTTTGTTTAGATTGTCTTGCTGTTAAAATTGAGACACAAGTTTGTGTCGTTATATCACATCACAAAATGTTCAAATTGTATTATTTTATAATTACAGTGATCACTTTGAGAAGATAACCAGCAGTTATCGAATGAAATACTTTATATGATATTATATACGCATGATGTGATAATCCAGGCCATCCGGGTTTAAGAACACCCGTTATGAGAATTTGAAAATACTCGTCAAATAAAATTTTATGTGCTGACACTCCCTCGTATGTTGTATATATTCAAAGGCAGGACAAAATGATGAGGTTGAGTTGTATTTTAATCGAATAGTTATAATGAATCGATTGAGAAAATAAATACAAGAGATATTAATGATTTTGAAAAATTGTATAATGATAGGTGATTTAAAGTTCACCATGATAGTAAGTGACCCGAAGTTCACCAGAATGGTAGTAGGTGACTTGAAGATCACCAATAAGTTTACAAGTATTTTGTGATTGATTTAAGTATCATAAATAAGCATCATAAATCTCTTGATCGGGGCAATCACACGTCAGCACGAAAAGAGAAAATATGAAGAAAACAACTGCATATTATATCTACTCCCCATAATCAATGTTGATCTCCAGAAGAGAACAAAAGTATGTAATATTTATCAAAACACATGTTGAAAAGTGTATTATTTAGTTGGTGAAATTTTTTATGCCCCATAACATATTGAAAATATTTTCCTAACTTAGGGGGAGACGAGCAAGAATAAGTTGGCAAAATTGAAAGATAATAAATTGATCCCCATATGAGTAAGTGTACATGCCAGCTTTATGTCCTCGACGTATGTTTGGACATAACTATCTATGACTTGATTGTGTTAAATTATTACATGTTCAAAGGCATAAAGGTGTATGATAGTCATAGTGCTCGATGTTACATATAGTAAGTGTTGAGAAATATATATATCTTGCCAATATTTATTTAAATCTCTACACCTGAAGTGTAGATTATATATACGGTTCCAACATAGTGATTATATGATAAGGATGGCAAGATAATGCAGTTGATGATATTTTTGAAAATAAAGAAAACACTATTAATTATATAGTGTATGAAATACCCTTGAAGTGGTATAGATATCTGAACAATAATAGATGGCCCGTGAGAAAAAATGAATGGTACCTATTGAATATGTATTCAGATATCATTGATGAATAGCATGCAAAATATATGTTGAAGAATTTTGATGATACCGGTAGATGATGGAACCGAAATATAATGCATATGCGAGAAATAATGAATTTTGAATAGGGGATCGTAAATCTATGTCTGTTTCGATGTAGACATAACTATAATGATCAAATGAGCTCATGGACCTGAAGTCCAACAAGTTATGGATTTGAAATATCCACACTGTACAGTGTTTTGCATTTGAGTCTTACATTCATATACATGTGTAGTTAATAGCTAAATGCATCATTCATCATACATTTAGTTTGTTTTATGTTTTATCATGGTATGATGTAAAATTATCTAGTTATAATTTCATATAACATGTTTCAAAACTATTATGATGTCGTATATTAAATATGAATCCAAAGAATGGTAATATGGATTTGCAACTTTATGGAAATTTGTAAGATGTGATTCTTGCTTCATTGGGTTTGTAGTTGCAAAAGAAATATAATACCGATTTAATAGTATGTTATGAATCATGCAAATAAGAAAAGTTCATGGAGAACTTATTCATGATATTCTTAAACATCTAGCTTTTTGAGTTTTGCATACAAACATCCCAACATTGATGAGATATTATCCAAAACTCTAAAAGAGTGTTTTTGGAATGTCGTCTCAACCAGTAGTTTGAGTACTTGAGAGTTTTGAAATATACATATTAATTTATTCATGAAAGAATTCTTGTACAAATATGAATCATCTTAAAATATAAGATAAAGGTATGTAATGTCATTCCAATGGATATTATGTCATGGTCCAGAAGAACCATAAATAACATTATTAGCTACATTATACCTCTAAGTTGGACGATGATATTGTTATTTATCCTGTATTGTCATGAAAGTATGACCAAAAAGTTTGATAAATATTGATCAAAAACTACAATTATGACCTCCAGAAGAAGGTATATATGTCCAATATGTATGGATAAGTCTTGTAATATCATATACAAGAAAATGTATTTATCTCAGGTGAAGCTAAAGAATTATTATATTACGCATCGGGAAAATCGAAAATAAATGTATCAAATGAGATAGAGAAAAGCACATGATCTTACAGGTATTATTTTCAAAACAATTGAAGATTCAAGTTAAGCTTTGGAGAATCAATTTTCAAGGAACTTCATGCTGTTACATTTGAGAAGCTACTCAACAATATTGGATGGATTGCACAAAAGATCTCAATTGATGTATTCATCAGGGGAGAAATACGCGTTGCACTCTTTTTCCCTTAACCAAGGTTTTATCCCACTGGGTTTTCCTGGTAAGGTTTTTAATGAGGCAACATTTCAAGCATATTATGAAGAGCGATGTACTCTTTTTCCTTCACTAGGTTTTTATCCCACGTGGTTTTCCTAGTAAGGTATTAACGAGGCATAATCTTCAATAATGGACATCCAATGGGGAGTGTTATGAAATATTATGTGGATGCCCATTATACCCCTAGTATCTTTCTGGAATATTCTAGATCTAGGGTTTATTGTTCTCCAAGCAAACCCTATTCTATTTTATGTATATATACCCCATTGTTCATGAAATAAAACACAATTGTTCTCTTTCAATTTCTCCTCTCCTTTTCTTTATTTTCACAACATATATAACATTTATTATACACCACTTTTAAGCGATTAATTAATTCAGGAGATGGCGGCGTTGAGTATCAAATTAGGGAACACATAATATTAGAAAAGTAATTCAAATGTTGATTAGTGGGGTCATGCATACGCACTACAGTACGTTCTTTTTCTGCTTAAACTAATTAGCATGATTCATGTGTGTTCATGTGTGTCATTTTCTTGTGGGTATATAAAATATTATTTTTGACTTGTTGATTAAGAGTATATATTTATATGTATGTCTTTCAGGGGAGTCCTTGGTCTTGGCTAATTACCGTGTACGGCATCATGCATGCACACTTGCCCTGTTGACTCTATTTAGCCAGACGTGGTAAAACTGACTCGTATTTAATAATTTTCATCCGTGTACATGATCTAAGATTTAATTAGCTTGGACTACTTGATCGAAGTCACTTGATCTAAATTATCTGATTTATATATGACATGTGATTGTTTGGTATTATATATTAGTCATATTTTATGTTGATTGTTACATCTTGTATAAGTCAACTCTTGAAAATCTCGAAATCCTGCTGGATCACCCACTATATATAAGAAAAAGTTATTATATCAAATAATTAGGTTAAAGTAGTTGTAAAAACTTAAAATCCATCGTAAAAATGGGTTTACGTTGAATATACGATGGATTTTGACATCCACATCCATCACAAACACTAGCTATGCCGCACATCTATTATTTTTCAGAAGCATTGCATCGAGCAGTGTCGGATGTTCTTTGTGAGTAGGGCGGGCCCGACCTCTCCGGATGAGAAATCCAATAGCTTATTTTAGTTGCGGCCCCCTAAAACTGGTGTAGGATTCTATACATTACATATAATATTACTTAATTTTTCTACTGTTTTAAGATCCGCAAAGTGAGGTTGTATGTATTTTAATCTTCATTATGTAGTTACGTAGTATGAATGTAATTGGTTGGATTAATCGATAGAAGTCGGGTATTCCTCAAAACAAAGAATTAGCTGATCTCACTAATCTTGACTTTACCAAAATTAAGGACATGATTACGATCACTTGCAAATTAAGTAGCAATGACATAATAGGTTACGCCGTTACGGTAATTGCATGCATGGACAGCGTTAAAGAATAGCTACCGATTTGTCCTTAATTTGACTTGTACTTTTAGTTTTCTACCGAACTCTTTTTCTCGATCTATATATTCTTGTTAATTAAATTTGACTATCTAAAATATAATGAAATGCGTGATTAATAGTTTAATTAGTGGTAGGAAGAAAGCAAACAAAAAGAAAAACCAAAAAAAAAAAAGGAGTTGAATTGAATTTGACACATATATTGTGTTTGGCAAAGTCCTTAGTTTACACTACACCTTCACGGAGAAAACAGAAGGCGGCATTCAGCAATAGTGAGTAATAGACAAAACAAGATTCTTTTAGTTGAGACAAAATTCAATTAATTATTATCATAGTACTTTCTCGTGTTTTTTAAGGAGATATAAGAGTATCTCTAATGGTTACATGTAGTAATTAACTAGACTTTAGCCCGTGCGATGTACGGTTTCTATTAAATTATTACGTTAAAATAAAACTCTTATATCTATCAACTGCTATATTTTATATATTGGATAATATTGATCTTTATATTTTGGATTGAATTTCATTTTAGACAACGAGCCCAATTAAAAATTTAGAGCAACTGATTTGCTGAATATTCCCAACAAAGAACCCAACTTGGTGATTCTACTAAGCCTTTTGCTATAGTTGCTACGTCTACCATGGTAAAAGAATTTTTAGGTAAGTATTGGTATCACACATTACTTCTGAAAAATTGTTTTACGAACTATTTATATTTTTAATTTTATTTTATACAGGTAAAATTAATCTAACCACTTCACCATCAACCAAGATATATATAAATCTTGATGTTCCGGAGATTCGTAAATTGAAAGACATATGGAGGTATAGTGTCGGTTTGCGATTTAGCTTTATTAAATTTTACGGCGTTACTTTTCTTAAATCGTAATAATTCTTCATATGATCTAGCTTGATCTTTTTGAATTTATTTTCCATTAGTTTTTGTTTTGTTATAGTTGTGTTCATATTTGCTACTTTGATGTACCAATATCAACTTCTGCATTACTTCTGATCAGCTCTTTGTATTAGTTTGAGGTGGAGTCGAAGCACTGCCTTTATTATTTTCTTATGGTACATAAATAGTTCGTAAAACAATTTTTCAGAAATAATGTGTGATACCAATATTTACCTAAAAATTCTTTTACCATGGTAGACGTAACAACTATAGCAAAAGGCTTAGTAGAATCACCAAGTTGGGTTTTTTTGTTGGGAATATTCAGCAAAAGAGTTGCTCCAAATTTTTAATTGGGCTCGTTGTCCCCTGCAATAATTTAGATAAGAAAACAAAATAAATAATAACATCATAAATAATATATTTAATTAACTCTACAGAAGAAGTAAAAAATATGTACCATTGGTCTTCTATTTCGATAGAATCTCCAACTTCATTTACAACCATACCAACGACATCTAAAAAGAGAAAAAAAACAACAAAGGAAAAAAAGACAAAGTATTTAGCAAAATTGTATCACAATAACTCAAATAAACTTTAGTACGGAATAAATAACAAAATCATATATACCAGGAAGTGAGTAGTTTTTAACAAACTTATTCAAGTGTTGTAATTGTACATAATCAAATCGATGCATTGGAATCTTATCTATATTCCCAACGGCCCTAACAACGGTATTTTGAAAAAATTGTATCATTATCTTGTTGTCGCCAACAATACGGTATTGTTCCTTATTAGGTTGGACCGAAAAATATCTGATTGTGTAGATTTTTCCCTCAGTTAATTTTAGACGAAAGTGCTGGACAAAATTGGATTTAATAGAGGCATGCACATAATCACCCTGCAGTTAAATTATAACAGTTAATTTAAAAAGTGTATTGTAAAATCATAAAGTAAATATTAGAAGAATTATATACCTCTTCGTCGATGAGGACCATGTCCAAACTAATTAAACTATTTTGTTTGCGGAAGTTCACCACATCAATCAAGCGCGAAACACGAACTTTAATTTTCCAGTCGTTCCTACTGGAATTTAAATCATGGATCAAAGAAGTAGCCATTGATAACCAAACTTAAAAGTGAAAGATGTGATTGTGTATGAGTTATGAATTGAACAATACGACCAATTTATAGGATTTCATCAATTATAAATTCGAATATGATTAGAACTTCCAATTTATATCTTAAAGAATTGTAGTGTATTAGTATACGTTTATCTACGTTTATCTTAAACGTTTAGGTTATATCTAGTGTATTAGGAGTTTTTGTTTTTTGGATTTATGTCGTCAAGTCATGTATTACGTATCCTGATCAAAAGCAAACATTTTGAAGTGTAAATAAAAAAGTTGGCAAAAATCAAAAGCAATTTCGGAGAAACCTCTGATAGTATCAGAAGGTTCACATTAGGTAGAGTATTTTATTTGTATGACAACTCTTCCCATCAAATACGTTTAAACGTTTTTTTTTCCTTTAAATTAAACTTAGATATATATCCACGTGGCATCTACTTAATTACATACGTAGCACTTGAATTTTTTAATTCAAAAATAAATTAGAAATCCTATTTTTCATTGGCCGAGAGCATTACTAATCCTACGTGGCGCTCTAATATCTCAGCAAAAGTGCCTCCTTTATACATGTATATTAGATTATTATCATAGTACTTCCGGCCGTATTTTTAGGAGTTATAATTTCATTGTTGTTAACTTTTACACCCATTCTCCCAATTATTTCATTATTTTCTATTTTTTTATGGGCCCACATAAATCATAAATAATTCCATTTTTGGTAACTTTAAACTAAAATATGAAAATCAGAAAAAGCAGTTTTAAATATTTTGTTGTCAGTTTTCAAAATCAACATAAGTACGACTACTTTTTAGTTTATGTTTCAATCTAAATTATATGACTTACAAAATCAAAAGTTGAAAACTGATAGTGATACTGAACAAGCCCTTAAACGTAGTTTTCTTTAAATTTGAACTTTTTGAAACAAGGAAACAAAGGAACAAACATATATTCTTAATGAGCTTCTACGAAGAGGGGTCAACTGACTTATTTCATATAGTACTTTATTTCATGCATGTACATTGTTATATAACTATTGTACGGAAAGTATCATAAGGTCAAAAATTATGAAACCGAAAGTAGCAAGTACGACTTGAAAATTGAAATGGGATCATAGGAAAATTTGAAGCTGCCTAGGAAACGGAGGCCGTTGGGGGGTACATTAAGGACAAAGGAGAATATTATATACTTCGTATAAAATTCTGAGAACTTAAAGTTGTGTAACCTACAAAGTTATCAAAACGTGCTTAATTTTATAATGTATAATAATAATAATAATAATTCAACAATAAAACTATTGTACGGAGTATACTGTCAAAAAACAAAACTATTTTAATGACCCATTTTAAGAAAGTAGGAAAGTACGGGGTATTGGTTTATTTTATAGAGCATACAAGGGGATCGATCGTGGTTCGGATAAAGGTACGTCGCTATTATGTCATATGTGTGCATATATCATAAAAATGATGTGGTATGACGTTGGAGTGTTGGACATCTACCAAGATGTAGGCACGCCTTCATATCTCACTATAGATGGTAATGGAACTAAGACCCGATTCAGCTTCGATTATACTCGACTTATTTTAAAAGTTCTATAATTAAGGGAGGGCCAATCAAGGACAGGGTTTAAGAATTTCATATCTAAATTCGCTCCAGATCCGATATATGAACTCACTTTAAAAAAAAAAAAAAAAATTAAATTTTAATATCCTTCCATCTTTGCGTGCTAAACTATATTGAGTTCTTATCGGACTAAACTATGAGTATTTAAAATTAACTTGTTTGACCTGACATATAAGTACAGAGTAGTATATATTATTAAAAACTTACCAATTGTTTGTTGGTTCAGTGGTGATTGGGGCTGAACTTCGTAGGGATGACCCGTGTTTGATCCCCCGTAACAACAATTGGGAGGGGACTGGAACCTATCCATCCAGAACTCACCCCAAATCCGGATTAGCCCTAAAGGTGAACCGGGTGCAAACAAAAAACACTTTTAACTTTTACTTTATTACATACTCCCCCCGTTTTTTTTTGTTACGTTTGGACTTTTGCACGTTTATTAACGTACTAGTCTTATATGCACGCGATGCGTGCGAGATATTTCATAACTTTAAATTATTTTATTGCAACTAATCACCAAAAATAACATGCCACAAAATTTGTTCACAGAGTTCATCTAAAGAAAAATTATACACCGTGTGCATTTTCACGGGATCTAAATAGTTAATGCCATAACACTAATATTCAGTATTCATAATTAATTCGTAATCAAACTAAGAAAAAAAATAGTTCCGTTTAAATAAAGTAAAAGTCAATACAGTACTACTGAAAAGTCAAAATTCCTTGAAAAATGACTCTGTTGCCGTTCTCTATTCTCTGTTGCTGTCTCTACTGCGTGCTATGCTATGTCTGCAGGTGGCCTCTTTTTTTTGTAGTTTGGCTGGGTTTTTTTTACTGGTGCTATGTCTGCACAAAAGAAACATAATTCATAACAAACTAACTGAATTAAACCCTAGGAACACTTAATCAATCAAAGAAATTAGTTTCTTTTAAACTAATTAGTCATCACATACACATGCATCCTGTAAAATAAACACGAAATCCAATAACACACCAAATCAGTCTAGAGCATCACTGCTTTCCTACAAAATCCAATAACTCACTAAATCATCCAGTAGCTTGATATCTATCTCCAGCAACAATCATCACTCAAATCAAATCATCAAGCCATTGCTGCAAATTAAACCTAAGCAAATGGGATTCCAATCAATCATATAATATAGAATACATGACACTGACACATCAATATAAATTAACCATACTAAATATAGTAAACAACATCCAACTAACAACATAAGTCACAAAGACAATGATATATACGGAATTCGATCTTAGTCTTGGGTTCGTGAAACATCGGTAGTAGTAATACAATAAGTCAATAAGGAATAAACCCATTACCTGCAGCAAGGCCAGGCAAAGGACCTGCAGTGTAGAGGCTCTTATTGCCATCATATGCCGGAAGCCTGTTCCCCAAAAACGACTTGTGATCCTGTACAAACTTATTCAATATCTCTTTGCTAAAATTCTTGGACGCTATCTCTGGACTGATCGATACCTGATCAAGAACAAAAACATCATCATCATCCTTAAAAATATGTTTTTAAAAAAAGAATTCCAAGTTAGAAACAAAGAAATAGCAACAAATTAAAGCTCACAATTGCATCTTTCATTCGTTTACAGGTTAAATCTGCATTTAAGAACAAACTACATACTTGTGAACTACCAATTTCAGAACAGACACTTTCCTCCGGTTCTACATTTTGATAAAATAGCCTAAAAAGATTTTATTTGTATAATGAATTAAATTTTACCTCATTTCCAACTTCATCATCTTATCTCCCAAATAGTGTTACATGTACATTGTTCCAAAAAACCCCAAACGAACATAAACAACATTACTTTATCACCGTTTACGTATTCATATTTTATCACAGATCTCTATTATATTTAGCATCTTGCAACTTAATTATATAAATCAACCGTTGAAAAACTACCTATCAATACTTAAATGTACTTTAATTATACAGGAGTTTGTCACGGATCTTTGAGAGTGAGTGCTAATAACTTTTGACTTGTCATAATCATCTACTTGCAGCTCTTTATTAGGCAAAGACTATTAATCTTGACAAAAAGCTTTGCAAAACATCTTAAGATCACGACTATTTCTACGGTTATAGAAGCTTAATCCAGAGTACATAATTTTCTGCGCATTTAGAGTCATGATCGGTAGTCTTAATCAAGTCAGCTCAAAGGTAAGTCATGGTCTGACTTATTCAATTAACTGGTGTTTGTGAACTGCAGGGTTATTCAAACTTGAACTGACCAATAAACTGACTAATAATTTCTATAAAAAAATTTGAACATTGACATGGTATCATGCCAATATTGTCCATATAATCAACATCAAAAACCATGAATGATGTGTTTAGTAAACAAATTCAGGCCTAACGCCTTCTACACAGCCAGATACAAAACTGTTGTAGAATATGCATTCTACATAGATTATTAAAACCTCAACACATGTTAAGATAAACAAATATGGATATGAAAGAACATCATGAATCCACTCAATACGGTGAATATGAGCATCATGAATTTCTGTAAACTAAGACAAACAAATACACAGAAGAAATCACCAAATCGGTAATATAGCTAACATGTACGAAGTACATTTACATATATATAGGCAATATAGCTAACCAGGCACATATTTTAGCAATGCAATCATAAATGAACCTAAAACAACAGCAACAAATCTGAATATCATGTATTTCGGATAATGTGAAAAATCAAAATAGTACAAGTGTTTTCGGCAATCACAAATTCACAACAATATAGCTAGATATTCAAAATCTAAGTCATAAAAAATAAAAAAACACCACGCGAGGAAAAAAATTATAAAAAAATGGCTTGAGTCTGTGCAATTAATCACAGGAGGATCGACCTAATAATACTCAATGGCTTAATACTATTATTCACCTTTGGCGCTGCATGATTTACAAATTAATTCACCAAAAAATTGAAATGGATAATAAAATCATATCAAAACTTTCCAGAATTTCAATAAATGACATTACCAGATAATATGAGCAATTAAGCAAGGACAATCAAGAGAAGAGAGAAAACGACCTGATTGTCAGCGAGGATCACTGATCACGTCAATGGAGTTCGGAGAGATTTGAGAGAAAACCTCGTTCTGCTGTGACGGAAATCCATGAGAGACCAATTGATGCGACGGCTGCGACCTCGATCTCCTTCAAATTATCGCCGGAAAACCGCCATAAAGAAAAATTAAGCTTCAAGAGATCGAAAAAACAAATTTGCAGAAAAATTAAGCAAATACTTAAGAAAGAAATTTAGGTTAAAAACTGGTGTGAGGAGGAATAACATATATGGAATTGAGATAGCAAGCTTTGTTGATCTTCAGCTTCATCTAGTTAAAATTAAATCGACGATTTTCGAAATTTGGTCCTCGACCTACAAACTAATGAGACACTTTTCACCATTATGTGATTCAGTCTGATCAAATTAATAATAGTCATCTCAATCTTCAGATTCAATCACGATTCAAGCATAAAATACAGTCTGATCCCTGCACCGTGTTTCATCAATTGCTGACCAATTACAACATACGAAGTATATATAATCAACCATCATTAATTAAAGATGCTAAAAAATTTAACAGCTTATATCTCTATTAATAGAACTCATAAAACTCGGAAATTAAGAGCAAATACCACAAATAGATTAATCCTTTACCTGAGAAACTGAAATGAAGCAGCATAAGCTATCCATAAAAATTCTGATTCGTAATCTTGCTTATGTTAGGTTATGATACATATGATATTACATAAATCATGCGAAAACAACCATTAACCCAGGAATACATATTATTTACACATAATCATATAGCATAATTTAGATGCATACTCTTTGTTGCGTGCCTTCCCTAGCTGCGCCCGAACCGAACAAGAACAAGTCTTTAGGACTCCAAGTGTCGTCCCTCCGTAGATAGTCCACAGCACGTCCGGATCCGCCTTAAGATTGACCAACTAGAATCGCCCTTAATGTACTAGAATTTTCGGCACTTTTGAGCAAGGAATGTGGCTGAATTTTTCTCTCAAAACTCACTTTGAATACTTGAATTAATCTTTGAAAATATGTGACCCTAGGCACGTATTTATAGAGTTATGGAAAGGGAATTGTAATCCTAGTAGGACACGAATTAATTAAACTTAGAATCCTACAAGAACTCTAATTAATTAATTTATCCTTTTAGGAATAGGAATTTAATCATATACTAACTCTAATAGTTTTAGGAATCATGCATGAACACAAACTCACACACACACACACGGCAGCCACAAGGGCCGCCCATGCGCGTGCGTGCGAGCAGCAGCCCACGCAGCGAGGCCCACGCAGCCGTGGCCTTGGCGCGCGCTGGGCCTGCCTTGCGGTAGGCCTGGGCGCTGCCTTGGCTGGGCTTGTGGCGCGCGTTTGGCTTGCTGGGCGATGGCCCGGCTTCGTGCTGGGCCTTCGTCCGGCAGGCCTCGTCCGATGCTAATTCGTACGATACGCTTCCGATTAAATTCCCGGTTTCGGAATTCATTTCCGATACGAACAATATTTAATATTTCCGATTCCAGAATCAATTTCCGTTTCGAACAAATATTTAATATTTCCGTTTCCGGAATTATTTTCCGATTCCGATAATATTTCCGATTCTGACAATATTTCCGTTTCCGGCAATATTTCCGATTCTGGCAATATTTCCATTTCCGATAATATTTTCCGATACGTACCATGTTTTCGTTTCCGGCAACATCTACGACTTGGATAATATTTATATATCCGATACGATCCATATTTCCGTTTCCGGCAATATCATCGTTTCCGGAGTATTCATTTCTTGCTTGTGACGATCTCAGCTCCCACTGAAACCAAGATCCGTCGATTCCGAATATCCATAGATAGAGTATCTAATGCCATTAGATACTTGATCCGTTTACGTACTATTTGTGTGACCCTACGGGTTCAGTCAAGAGTAAGCTGTGGATTAATATCATTAATTCCACTTGAACTGAAGCGGCCTCTAGCTAGGCATTCAGCTCACTTGATCTCACTGAATTATTAACTTGTTAATTAATACTGAACCGCATTTATTAGACTTAACATAGAATGCATACTTGGACCAAGGGCATTATTTCCTTCCGTCTCCCACTTGTCCTTAGGGACAAGTGTGCATTTCCTAATTCCTTTGTCGCTCGATGCTTGCTCTTGAACATAAGGTAAGAGTTGTCATCCTTATTATGTCCAGAGGTGTTCCTCGGTTTCAGAGTTCAACTGATCAAATAAACAGATAATCATAGCCTATGATTCATCCGAGCACGGCCATGCATTTCACAGTTTCTATCTCTCCGAGTGGCCTTGTACAACTTTTAAGCATCTCATCCCGATTTATGGGAGGACAATCCCAATCTTGCGATCTTGAGATTAGACTTCGTTTGATAGGTGATTACCTGAGAGTTGCCTTTATAGCCTCCTTTTACGGTGCGACGGTTGGTCAACGTCAAAGCAACCAGTTCTCAAACAAGTAATCTCAAATCACTCAGGTATTGAGGATTTAGTGTCTAATAATTTAATGAAATTTACTTATGACAGATTTTCATCTCTTACAGTAAAGTTTCATAGGTCTTGTCCGATACTAGTCTTCCCTAAGTAAGTATCTATGCAAATGATTATGACATTGCCATGTCCACATAGTTCAAGAAACTGAACTACTAGTCATCTTGCATTCTAATCGTCTAACGTTTTCTATGCGTCCAATTTTATAGAAAACTCCGACTAGGGACCATTTTCAATCTTTGACATTCAAGTTCACTTGATAGACATTTCTTAGTCACAGGACTGGTCCTGACAGTCTATCTTGAATATATCGTCAAATTGAAGGGACTCATCATTTAATAAACCACAAATTAAATGGAAAAATGAATTCTTTTCATTTATTGTGAATGATTAACCAATAATGTTTTACAAAGATTTAAACTCTAAAGCTTTAAAACATTAAACAGAGACATCAAAGCCATTCTCCAATATGCTTGATTCCCATAGCTGCAGTGTGCGAGTTGTGCTTCGCCTGCGGCAGAGGTTTAGTTAATAGATCTGATATGTTGTTATCAGTTCCAATCTTGCTTATCTCGACTTCTTTTCTTTCAACGAACTCTCGTAGAAGGTGAAATCTACGAAGTACATGCTTGACTCTCTGGTGGTGTCTAGGCTCTTTTGCCTGTGCAATAGCTCCGTTATTGTCACAATACAGGGCTATTGGTCCTTTAATGGAGGGGACTACACCAAGTTCACCTATGAACTTCCTTAGCCATATAGCTTCCTTTGCTGCTTCATGTGCAGCAATGTACTCCGCTTCAGTTGTAGAATCCGCAATGGTGCTTTGCTTAGCACTTTTCCAGCTTACTGCTCCTCCGTTGAGGCAGAAGACAAACCCAGACTGTGATCTAAAATCATCTTTGTCGGTTTGGAAACTTGCGTCCGTATAGCCTTTAACAATTAATTCATCATCTCCACCATAGACCAGGAAGTCATCTTTGTGCCTTTTCAGGTACTTCAGAATGTTCTTGGCAGCAGTCCAATGCGCCTCTCCTGGGTCTGACTGGTATCTGCTCGTAGCACTGAGTGCGTACGCAACATCCGGGCGTGTACATATCATAGCATACATTATTGAACCAATCAATGATGCATATGGAATCCCATTCATTCGTCTACGCTCATCAAGTGTTTTTGGGCACTGAGTCTTGCTTAGAGTCATTCCATGAGACATGGGTAGGTAGCCTCGCTTGGAGTCCGCCATCTTGAACCTATCAAGAACCTTATTGATATAAGTGCTTTGACTAAGTCCAATCATCTTTTTAGATCTATCTCTGTAAATCTTGATGCCCAATATGTACTGTGCTTCTCCTAGATCCTTCATCGAAAAACATTTCCCAAGCCAAATCTTGACAGAGTTCAACATAGGAATGTCATTTCCGATAAGTAATATGTCGTCGACATATAATACTAGGAAAGCAATTTTCCTCCCACTGACCTTCTTGTATACACAAGATTCGTCCGCGTTCTTGATAAAACCAAAGTCACTGACTGCTTCATCAAAACGTATATTCCAGCTCCTGGATGCCTGCTTCAATCCGTAGATTGATTTCTTTAGCTTGCATACCTTTTTAGCATTCTTTGGATCCTCAAAACCTTCAGGCTGTGTCATAAACACAGTTTCTGTTAAAACGCCGTTTAAGAAAGCAGTTTTGACATCCATCTGCCATATTTCGTAATCGTAATATGCAGCGATTGCTAACATTATCCGAATAGACTTTAGCATTGCAACTGGTGAAAAGGTTTCATCGTAATCCACACCGTGGACTTGCCTGTAACCTTTTGCAACCAATCTAGCTTTGAAAACTTCAAGTTTCCCATCCTTGTCCTTTTTCAGTTTGAAAACCCATTTGCTTCCAATGGCTTGGTAGCCATCTGGCAAATCGACCAAATCCCATACTTGGTTTTCAGACATGGAGTCTAATTCAGATTGCATGGCTTCTTGCCATTGCTTGGAGCTAGGGCTCGTCATAGCTTGTTTGCAAGTCGCAGGTTCATCACTTTCAAGTAATAGAACGTCATAGCTCTCGTTCGTCAAAATACCTAAGTACCTTTCCGGTTGAGATCTATATCTTTGCGATCTACGCGGGGTAACATTTCTAGATTGACCATGATTCTCACCAGATTCTTCTAAAGATCTCTGAGTTTCATCCTGAATGTCATTTTGAGCATTCTCTAGAGTTTGTTGTTCGACTCGAATTTCTTCGAGGTCTACTTTTCTCCCACTTGTCATTTTGGAAATGTGATCTTTCTCCAAAAAGACACCATCTCGAGCAACAAACACTTTGTTCTCAGATGTATTGTAGAAGTAATACCCCTTTGTTTCCTTTGGATAGCCCACAAGGATACATTTGTCAGATTTTGGATGAAGTTTGTCTGAAATTAATCGTTTGACGTATACTTCACATCCCCAAATCTTAAGAAAAGACACATTTGGAGGCTTTCCAAACCATAATTCGTATGGAGTCTTTTCGACAGCTTTAGACGGAGCTCTATTTATAGTGAGTGCAGCTGTATTTAGTGCATGTCCCCAAAATTCTAATGGAAGTTCGGCCTGACCCATCATTGACCTGACCATGTCTAGCAAGGTTCTGTTCCTCCGTTCTGACACACCGTTCCATTGTGGTGTTCCAGGAGGAGTCAATTCTGATAGAATTCCACATTCTTTCAGATGGTCATCAAATTCATAGCTCAGATATTCACCGCCTCTATCAGACCGCAGTGCCTTAATCTTCTTGCTTAATTGATTCTCTACTTCACTCTGAAATTCCTTGAATTTGTCAAAGGATTCAGACTTATGCTTCATTAGGTAGACATAACCATACCTACTGAAGTCATCAGTGAAAGTGATAAAGTAGCTGAAACCACCTCTAGCATTTGTACTCATTGGTCCACATACATCTGTATGGATTAAACCCAATAGTTCATTTGCTCTTTCTCCAACTTTAGAGAAAGGTTGCTTTGTCATTTTGCCAAGTAAACATGATTCGCATTTACCATAATCCTCTAAGTCAAATGGTTCTAGAATTCCTTCCTTTTGAAGTCTTTCTAAGCGTTTCAAGTTTATATGGCCTAATCGACAATGCCACAGATAGGTGAGATCTGAATCATCCTTTTTGGCCTTTTTGGTATTTATGTTATATACTTGTTTGTCGTGATCTAATAAATAAAGTCCATTGACTAATCTAGCAGATCCATAAAACATCTCTTTAAAATAAAACGAACAACTATTGTCTTTTATTAAAAAGGAAAATCCCTTAGCATCTAAGCAAGAAACTGAAATGATGTTTTTAGTAAGACTTGGAACATGGAAACATTCTTCCAGTTCCAAAACTAGCCCGGAGGGCAACGGCAAATAGTAAGTTCCTACAGCTAATGCAGCAATCCATGCTCCATTTCCCACTCGTAGGTCGACTTCACCCTTGCTTAACTTTCTACTTCTTCTTAGTCCCTGTGGATTGGAACATAAGTGTGAGCCACAACCTGTATCTAATACCCAAGAAGTTGAATTAGCAAGTATACAGTCTATAACGAAAATACCTGAAGATGGAACGACTGTTCCGTTCTTCTGATCTTCCTTTAGCTTCAAGCAATCTCTCTTCCAATGCCCCTTCTTCTTGCAGTAGAAGCATTCGGATTCAGAAGTGGGTTGACTGACCTTCCTCTTTACAGATTTGGCGCCAGTTTGCTTAGTTGGGCTGGCCTTGTTGCCACCTTTCTTAGCATTCCTCTTCTTTCTAGATTTCTTGAACTTGCCCCCACGCACCATAAGCACATCCTGCTTATCACTTTTGAGCGTCTTTTCAGCGGTCTTCAGCATACCGTGAAGCTCAGTGAGCGTTTTGTCCAGACTATTCATACTGTAGTTCAGTTTGAACTGATCATACCCGCTATGAAGAGAATGGAGGATGGTGTCTATAGCCATTTCCTGAGAAAATTGCTGATCCAGCCGATTCATATTCTCAATGAGTCCAATCATTTTGAGAACATGTGGACTTACGGGCTCGCCCTTCTTAAGCTTGGTCTCAAGAATTTGCCTATGAGTCTCGAATCTTTCGACTCGAGCCAGATCTTGGAACATGTTCTTCAACTCACTGATGATTGTGAAAGCATCTGAGTTGATGAACGTTTTCTGCAGATCCGCACTCATGGTGGCGAGCATTAGACATTTCACATCCTTGTTGGCATCAATCCAACGATTGAGGGCTGCCTGAGTGACCCCGTCCCCTGCAGCTTCGGGCATCGCCTCATCTAGGACATACTCCTTTTCTTCCTGCATAAGAACTATTTGCAAGTTCCTTTGCCAGTCAAGGAAGTTTTTCCCGTTCAACTTCTCCTTTTCGAGAATTGATCGAATGTTGAATGAATTGTTGTTTGCCATATTAAAAACTACAATTGAAAAGAATAAACAAATAAATAACCATTCACAGTTTCTCTTAATAAACTTAAATTCTAGCATACATGCATAATTCAATGTTTATTAAGCATTTTATTCAAGTTATGTGTTCCGGCAGGTGTGAATAAAATGATTCCAAGATCCTAAAATCATTGAAGAACTAAGCACAGTTTGTCGACTTAATCCTAGAACATCTTAGGTAAGCAAAAGCCTTTTGCTAATAGTCTAGAAACTATTCTTGGTTGATAGGTACGTCTAAGAACTTATTAGGTAAACCTATCGATTTTGCCACGACATAAAAGGACTCCTTACTTATATCGTTGAGTTTCACCAAAACTAACATGTACTCACAATTATTTGTGTACCTTGCCCCTTTAGGACCAATAAGTAATACCTCGCTGAGCGAAAACTATTACTAGATTGATGTAAAGGATATCCAAGCAAGTGTATATTTTGGCATGGCACCTTTTAACTCAATTTTTAAGTTTGGAACTTAAGGCTCTTACTATGTTGGTTAGATTTTAAGTGAACTAAAATCCTTAATCATGCAACATAATCAAGCTTTTGATCTCATGCATTTTAAGACATATTTAAAAGCAATAAATAACTTAAACATGCATAAGATAAATGTGATCTAGTATGGCCCGACTTCATCTTGAAGCTTTAACTTCAAAGTCCGTCTTGAAAATCTCCGTGGGAGGCACCATTTTCTTCAAATAGGATAAGCTATAACTAATTACAACTATTTGATGGTACGCAGACCATATTTGAATTGAAAAATAACTTTGGTACTTTAGACCAATTACATTCAAATTAATGGTACGCAGACCATATTTTCTATCCTATTTGGGCCATACTAGTCACTTCATAACCTGCAAAACAGTACATATACAATATATACCATTCACCCATTCATTATCATGAATGGCCCACATAGCTGGTTAGTAAAACACATTATGCATCACGTAAACATTTGCAGCAATTAATCAAGGGCACCAATAATCTACCAATTATTCAGTCCTTATTACTTCTAATCAAGTTGTTTTAACCTTAAGGATTTGTAGACCTAATCAAGAGTTTTATGACTAAAAGGGCTCCCACTCAAACCAATAAATTCATATGCTTTACTAATTTTAAACATAAAAATGTATTTCAAGTCTAACCGGAAACATACAAATTTAATTAAAATTTAAAGCTCATATAAATTTATAATTGAATCCAAAAAGTTTAATTTAATTTCAGTCGTATTTAAATTAATTCATGATTTTAATTTTAGTAAAATAATTAGAATAAATAAAATTTATTATAATTACAATATTCAAAATTAAAATCCAAGAAAATAATTTAATTTATTAATTTTAAATTTAATTAAAATTACGTAAACTGAAAAATTTCAAATTTAAACATTCAAAACGATCTAATCGCAACGCAAACACCCTACGCATTGCACGCCCATGGGCCGCACGCACACAGCCATTGCTGGCCATGTGCGCGCAGCCCATGCGCTCGTCGCATAGCTGCTGCATCTCCATCGCAAGCCATCGCACGCTGTGGTGCTCGCTGTGCGCGCGCCAGCGCTCGACGCACGCGAGCCATCGCTCGCTGTGCGCGCTCGCCAGCGCACGCTGCGCGCGCTCCATCGCTCGATGTGCGCGCGAGCCATCGCTCGCTGTGCGCGCGAGCCATCGCTCGCTGTGCGCGCGAGCCATCGCTCGCTGTGCGCGAGCAATTGCGCGCGTTCAACGCTGGGCGCAGCGCTCGTGGCACGCGAGCTTGCGCTCGCTGCGCGCGAGGCTGCGCGCGCTTGCGCGAGGCAGTGCGCGTCGTGGCGCAGCTCGCTTGCTGCCCACACGCGACTGAAGGAAATAATGCCCTTGGTCCAAGTATGCATTCTATGTTAAGTCTAATAAATGCGGTTCAGTATTAATTAACAAGTTAATAATTCAGTGAGATCAAGTGAGCTGAATGCCTAGCTAGAGGCCGCTTTAGTTCAAGTGGAATTAATGATATTAATCCACAGCTTACTCTTGACTGAACCCGTAGGGTCACACAAATAGTACGTAAACGGATCAAGTATTTAATAGCATTAAATACTCCATCTATGAATATTCGGAACCGACGGATCTTGGTTTCAGTGGGAGCTAAGATCGTCACAGGCAAGGAATGAATACTCCGGAAACGATGATATTGCCGGAAACGGAAATATGGATCGTATCGGAAATATAAATATTATCCAAGTCGTAGATGTTGCCGGAAACGGAAACATGGTACGTGTCGGAAAATATTATCGGAAATGGAAATATTGCCAGAATCGGAAATATTGCCGGAAACGGAAATATTGTCAGAATCGGAAATATTACCGGAATCGGAAAATAATTCCGGAAACGGAAATATTAAATATTTGTTCGAAACGGAAATTAATTCCGGAATCGGAAATATTAAATATTGTTCGTATCGGAAATGAATTCCGGAATCGGAAAATTTAATCGGAAGCGCATCGTACGAATAAGCATCGGACGAGGCCTGCCGGACGAGGCCCAGCACGAAGCCAGGCCATCGCCCAGCAAGCCAAGCGCGCCGCACAAACAGCCACGCCAGGCCCAGCGCAAGGCCAGGCCCAGCAGGCTGCGCGCAGCGCGCACAGCGCGCACAGCACGCGCAGCGCACAGCGCGCACAGCACGCGTAGCGCGCAGCGCGCGCGGGCGCTGAGTGGGCTGCTGCTCGCGCGCACGCATGGGGCCCATCGTGGCTGCCGTGCGTGTGTGTGCAAGTGTTTGTGTTCGTGCACGTTTCCTAAAACATGCAGAGTTCGGTTAATGATTAAATTCCTAATTCTATTTGATAAATTAATTAAATTAGAGTTCTTGTAGGATTCTAGGTTTAATTAATTTGTATCTGAATAGGATTTCGATTCCCTTTCCATACCGCTATAAATATGAGGCTAGGGCTCACAATTTACAACACAAGTTTCAAAGTATTCAAAGTGAGTTTTTGAGAGAAAAATTCAGTCACACATTTGCCTATAAAGTGCCGAAAATAATAGTACCTTAAGGGCGATTCTAGTTGGTCAATCTTAAGGCGGATCCGGACGTGCTGTGGACTATCTACGGAGGGACGACACTTGGAGTCCTAAAGACTTGTTCTTGTTCGGTTCGGGCGCAGCTAGGGAAGGCACGCAACAAAGAGTATGCATCTAATCTATGCTAAATGATTATGTGTAAATAATATGTTTTCCTGGGTTTATGGTTTTTCCGCATGATTTATGAATTGTCATATGTATCATAACCTAACAGTGGTATCACGAGCCCCTTATTATTTTCATAATCTAAATTGCATGAACATGGTTAAATATTACAAATTTGCAAGAATTAAAAGGGGTGATTAATTTTCGTAATTGTTAATTAATTGCAAATTGCGTTTATTTAATTATACGTACGCAGTTTTTCGGCAGTTTCTTCGTTACTCATCCGAATTGAGTGATTTTTGTGTCAATTCCGCATGTAAAAGGCATTCTAAAATTTTGACAAAATTAATATTTTTCTGCCGAACCCAGAATTCTCAAATTCGAAGCCTAACTATGACTTTTCGAAGGTTTTAGTTTTTCGAATGCAAAATTTCGTAAATTTAAGATGTTAAATTAAATATTTGCGATTCTTGTTGATAAATCTTGAATTTTTGATTGACCTACTGCATATGTTTAACAAGTTTGAATGCCTAGTCTTGTTAATTATGCAATCTAATTATTAATTATGATTAATTTGTTGAAAATTAGAATAATTTAGAATTAATTTGATTTTCATAATTAATTGTAATTTAATTAGAAACCTATGATTAAAAACCACCATAAAAATTGTAAATTTACGATAAATTTTAAATTTTTATGACCTAGACTTGAATCCATAACAATCGGAAATCAATTGGATAATAAATTTTCGATTTTTCGCCCTAAAATTATGAAATTAATATTATTTATTAATTTGTCATTAATTTTAAATATAAATTTTAAATTTTTATGCGATTCGTTCATATAACTTGCACGCACGAAGCAATGGACGCTTCGTGTTACCCTTAAGGGGTGTTGTATAATGCGGGCATGCGACGACGAGCAAGGGAGCTCATCGCCCGTGCGGCACGAATGCAATGAGCAAGGGCGTAGTGCACGAGCACAAGGCAGCAGCCCTGCCTTGTGTCGTGTGCCACGACCAATGGACGAATGGGCATGGGCGTAGGGCGAGCCAAGGCAGTCGCGTGTGGGCAGCAAGCGAGCTGCGCCACAACGCGCGCTGCCTCGCACAAGAGCGCGCAGCCTCGCGCGCAGCGAGCGCAAGCTCGCGTGCCACGAGCGCTGCGCCTAGCATTGCTCGCGCGCACAGCGAGCGATGTCGCCCGCCCAGCGAGCGATGTCGCGCGCCCAGCGAGCGATGGCTCGCGCGCCCAGCGAGCGATGTCGCGCGCCCAGCGAGCGATGGCTCGCGCGCCCAGCGAGCGATGTCGCGCGCCCAGCGAGCGATGTCGCGCGCCCAGCGAGCGATGTCACGCGCGCACTGCGAGCGATAGCCCGCGTGCGATGAGCGCTGGCGCGCGCAGCGAGCACCAATGCGTGCGGAGGCTTGCGATAGGGATGCAGCAGCTATGCGACGAGCGCATGGGCTGCGCGCACATGGCCAGCAATGGCTGTGTGCGTGCGGCCCATGGGCGTGCAACGCGTAGGGTGTTTGCGTTACGATTAGATCGTTTTGAATGTTTAATTTGAAAATTTCAGTTCACGTAATTTTAATTAATTTTAAAATTAATAATTTAAATTATTTTCTTGGATTTTAATTTTGAATATTATAATTATAATAAATGTTATTTATTCTAATTATTTTACTAAAATTAAAATCATGAATTAATTTAAATGCGACTGAAATTAAATTAAACTTTTTGGATTCAATTATAAATTTATATGAGCTTTAAATTTTAATTAAATTTGTATGTTTCCGGTTAGACTAGAAATACATTTTTATGTTTAAAATTGGTAAAGCATATGAATTTATTGGTTTAAGTGGGAGCGCTTTTTAGTCATAAACTCTTGATTAGGTCTACAAATCCTTAAGGTTAAAACAACTTGATTAGAATTAATAAGGACTGAATAATTGGTAGATTATTGGTGCCCTTGATTAATTGCTGCAAATGTTTACGTGATGCATAATGTGTTTTACTAACCAGCTATGTGGGCCATTCATGATAATGAATGGGTGAATGGTATATATTGTATATGTACTGTTTTGCAGGTTATGAAGTGACTAGTATGGCCCAAATAGGATAGAAAATATGGTCTGCGTACCATTAATTTGAATGTAATTGGTCTAAAGTACCAAAGTTATTTTTCAATTCAAATATGGTCTGCGAACCATCAAATAGTTGTAATTAGTTATAGCTTATCCTATTTGAAGAAAATGGTGCCTCCCACGGAGATTTTCAAGACGGACTTTGAAGTCAAAGCTTCAAGATGAAGTCGGGCCATACTAGATCACAAATATCTTATGCATGTTTTAAGTTATTTATTGTTTTAAATATGTCTTAAAATGCATGAGATCAAAAGCTTGATTATGTTGCATGATTAAGGATTTTAGTTCACTTAAAATCTAACCAACATAGTAAGAGCCTTAAGTTCCAAACTTAAAAAATTGAGTTAAAAGGTGCCATGCCAAAATATACACTTGCTTGGATATCCTTTACATCAATCTAGTAATAGTTTTCGCTCAGCGAGGTGTTACTTATTGGTCCTAAAGGGGCAAGGTACACAAATAATTGTGAGTACATGTTAGTTTTGGTGAAACTCAACGATATAAGTAAGGAGTCCTTTTATGTCGTGGCAAATTCGATAGGTTTACCTAATAAGTTCTTAGACGTACCTATCAACCAAGAATAGTTTCTAGACTATTAGCAAAAGGCTTTTGCTTACCTAAGATGTTCTAGGATTAAGTCGACAAACTGTGCTTAGTTCTTCAATGATTTTAGGATCTTGGAATCATTTTATTCACACCTGCCGGAACACATAATTTGAATAAAATGCTTAATAAACATTGAATTATGCATGTATGCTAGAATTTAAGTTTATTAAGAGAAACTGTGAATGGTTATTTATTTGTTTATTCTTTTCAATTGTAGTTTTAATATGGCAAACAACAATCAAAACATCATCATGGGTTCTGAGCTTATGGTCAAGCTGAACCTGACAAATTTTCTTGAATGGGAAGCTAAGCTAGTTGAAATAGTCAAACTCAATGGGCTTGAGTATGTACTGTCACATCCCATGCCAAGCTACTATGCCAGAGACATGACCCTTGAGAGATTTTACGCCTGGGATGCGGATCTCAAAAAGGTTATGAGTCTCATGCTGAACAATATCCCTGATAATTGGGCTAGAAGGTTTGTAGCCTATGAACCTTTTACGCTCATCAAAAATCTGAGGGATATCTGTCGTGGAAGTACGGAGGACAGGGACCTGAACGTCCATGAGTTGATTGAATCAATGTCTGGTCTAAAGGTTAGTTCTCCCAACAGGTGTTATAGGATGGAGGTCGAAGAAACACATGTTCAGCTCCTTCGCACTAAACAAAGGGTAGGCGTCCCACTGAGGTTCCATGTGGATCTTATGTGTTCATATTTTGATCGCCTAAGTCTACTAGGAACACCAATAAGCGAAAGGATGGCAGTCTCTGTCTTGCTCAATTCACTACACAGTGGGTTTGGTCGCTTCAAGCAACTATACCTAAGTGAACCAAGAGAAGAAACAGTTGCAGAATTTATTCACCTTGTCAGAAAGGATGAAATAGTACTGGACTGTGAAGCCAAAGATTTACTCAAGGCTAGAAAGAGACCATTCAAGAAAGGTGGAAAGTCCAAGGGCAATGCTAAATCAAAGCAGGACAAGTCCACATCAAGCTGTCTTTATTGTGATGGAATAGACCATTACAAAAGAGAATGTCCAAAGCTAAAGGAAGATCAGAAGAACGGAACAGTCGTTCCATCTTCAGGTATTTTCGTTATAGACTGTATACTTGCTAATTCAACTTCTTGGGTATTAGATACAGGTTGTGGCTCACACTTATGTTCCAATCCACAGGGACTAAGAAGAAGTAGAAAGTTAAGCAAGGGTGAAGTCGACCTACGAGTGGGAAATGGAGCACGGATTGCTGCATTAGCTGTAGGAACTTACTATTTGTCGTTGCCCTCCGGGCTAGTTTTGGAACTGGAAGAATGTTTCCATGTTCCAAGTCTTACTAAAAACATCATTTCAGTTTCTTGCTTAGATGCTAAGGGATTTTCCTTTATAATAAAAGACAATAGTTGTTCGTTTTATTTTAAAGAGATGTTTTATGGATCTGCTAGATTAGTCAATGGACTTTATTTATTAGATCACGACAAACAAGTATATAACATAAATACCAAAAAGGCCAAAAAGGATGATTCAGATCTCACCTATCTGTGGCATTGTCGATTAGGCCATATAAACTTGAAACGCTTAGAAAGACTTCAAAGGGAAGGAATTCTAGAACCATTTGACTTAGAGGATTATGGTAAATGCGAATCATGTTTACTTGGCAAAATGACAAAGAAACCTTTCTCTAAAGTTGGAGAAAGAGCAAATGAACTATTGGGTTTAATCCATACAGATGTATGTGGACCAATGAGTGTTAGGTTATGATTCATATGACAGTTCATAAATCATGCGGAAAAACCATAAAGCCAGGAAACATATTATTTACACATAATCATTTAGCATAGTTTAGATGCATACTCTTTGTTGCGTGCCTTCCCTAGCTGCGCCCGAACCGAACAAGAACAAGTCTTTAGGACTCCAAGTGTCGTCCCTCCGTAGATAGTCCACAGCACGTCCGGATCCGCCTTAAGATTGACCAACTAGAATCGCCCTTAAGGTTCTAATATTTTCGGTTAGGTAGGCAAGAATATTGGCTGATTTTTCTGCTTAAAAATCTTAGTTTTGAATACTTAAAACTTGTGTATAAATAATGACCCCTAGGCCTTTATTTATAGAGTTATGGAAAAGGAATCGTAATCCTAGTAGGATACGAATTAATTGAAATTAGAATCCTACATGAATTCTATTTAATTAATTTATCCAATTAGGAATAGGAATTTAATCATACACTAACTCTTGTAGATTTAGGAATCACGCATGAGCACAAACTCACACACACACGGCAGCCACAAGGGCTGCCCATGCGCGTGCGAGCAGCAGCCCACGCAGCGCGGCCCACGCATCCGTGACCTTGGCGCGCGCTGGGCCTGCCTTGCGGTAGGCCTGGGCGCTGCCTTGGCTGGGCTTGTGGCGCGCGTGCTTGCTGGGCGATGGCCCGGCTTCGTGCTGGGCCTTCGTCCGGCAGGCCTCGTCCGATGCTAATTCGTACGATACGCTTCCGATTAAATTTCCAGTTCTGGAATTTATTTCCGATACGAACAATATTTAATATTTCCGATTCCGGAATTAATTTCCGTTTCGAACAAATATTTAATATTTCCGTTTCCGGAATTATTTTCCGATTCCGGTAATATTTCCGATTCTGACAATATTTCCGTTTCCGGCAATATTTCCGATTCTGGTAATATTTCCATTTCCAATAATATTTTCCGATACGTACCATGTTTCCGTTTCCGGCAACATCTACGACTTGGATAATATTCATATTTCCGATACGATCCATATTTCCGTTTCCGGCAATATCATCGTTTCCGGAGTATTCATTTCTTGCCTGTGACGATCTTAGCTCCCACTGAAACCAAGATCCGTCGGTTCCGAATATTCATAGATGGAGTATTTAATGCCATTAAATACTTGATCCGTTTACGTACTATTTGTGTGACCCTACGGGTTCAGTCAAGAGTAAGCTGTGGATTAATATCATTAATTCCACTTGAACTGAAGCGGCCTCTAGCTAGGCATTCAGCTCACTTGATCTCACTGAATTATTAACTTGTTAATTAATACTGAACCGCATTTATTAGACTTAACATAGAATGCATACTTGGACCAAGGGCATTATTTCCTTCAGTCTCCCACTTGTCCTTAGGGACAAGTGTGCATTTCCTAATTCCTTTGTCGCTCGATGCTTGCTCTTGAACATAAGGTAAGAGTTGTCATCCTTATTATGTCCAGAGGCGTTCCTCGGTTTCAGAGTTCAACTGATCAAATAAACAGATAATCATAGCCTATGATTCATCCGAGCACGGCCATGCATTTCACAGTTTCTAGCTCTCCGAGTGGCCTTGTACAACTTTTAAGCATCTCATCCCGATTTATGGGAGGACAATCCCAATCTTGCGATCTTGAGATTAGACTTCGTTTGATAGGTGATTACCTGAGCGTTGCCTTTATAGCCTCCTTTTACGGTGCGACGGTTGGTCAACGTCAAAGCAACCAGTTCTCAAACAAGTAATCTCAAATCACTCAGGTATTGAGGATTTAGTGTCTAATAATTTAATGAAATTTACTTATGACAGACTTTCATCTCTTACAGTAAAGTTTCATAGGTCTTGTCCGATACTAGTCTTCCCAAAGTAAGTATCTATGCAAATGATTATGACATTGCCATGTCCACATAGTTCAAGAAACAGAACTACTAGTCATCTTGCATTCTAATCGTCTAACGTTTTCTATGCGTCCAATTTTATAGAAAACTCCGATTAGGGACCATTTTCAACCTTTGACATTCAAGTTCACTTGATAGACATTTCTTAGTCACAGGACTGGTCCTGACAGTCTATCTTGAATATATCGTCAAGTTGAAGGGACTCATCATTTAATAAACCACAAATTAAATGGAAAAATGAATTCCTTTCATTTATTGTGAATGATTAACCAATAATGTTTTACAAAGATTTAAACTCTAAAACTTTAAAACATTAAACAGAGACATCAAAGCCATTCTCCAATATGCTTGATTCCCATAGCTGCAGTGTGCGAGTTGTGCTTCACTTGCGGCAGAGGTTTAGTTAATGGATCTGATATGTTGTCATCAGTTCCAATTTTGCTTATCTCGACTTCTTTTCTTTCAACGAACTCTCGTAGAAGGTGAAATCTACGAAGTACATGCTTGACTCTCTGGTGGTGTCTAGGCTCTTTTGCCTGTGCAATAGCTCCGTTATTATCACAATACAGGGCTATTGGTCCTTTAATGGAGGGGACTACACCTAGTTCTCCTATGAACTTCCTTAGCCATATAGCTTCCTTTGCTGCTTCATGTGCAGCAATGTACTCCGCTTCAGTTGTAGAATCCGCAATGGTGCTTTGCTTAGCACTTTTCCAGCTTACTGCTCCTCTGTTGAGGCAGAAGACAAACCCAGACTGTGATCTGAAATCATCTTTGTCGGTTTGGAAACTTGCGTCCGTATAGCCTTTAACAATTAATTCATCATCTCCACCATAGACCAGGAAGTCATCTTTGTGCCTTTTCAGGTACTTCAGAATGTTCTTGGCAGCAGTCCAATGCGCCTCTCCTGGGTCTGACTGGTATCTGCTCGTAGCACTGAGTGCGTACGCAACATCCGGGCGTGTACATATCATAGCATACATTATTGAACCAATCAATGATGCATATGGAATCCCATTCATTCGTCTACGCTCATCAAGTGTTTTTGGGCACTGAGTCTTGCTTAGAGTCATTCCATGAGACATGGGTAGGTAGCCTCGCTTGGAGTCCGCCATCTTGAACCTATCAAGCACCTTATTGATATAAGTGCTTTGACTAAGTCCAATCATCTTTTTAGATCTATCTCTGTAAATCTTGATGCCCAATATGTACTGTGCTTCTCCTAGATCCTTCATCGAAAAACATTTCCCGAGCCAAATCTTGACAGAGTTCAACATAGGAATGTCATTTCCGATAAGCAATATGTCGTCGACATATAATACTCGGAAAGCAATTTTGCTCCCACTGACCTTCTTGTATACACAAGATTCGTCCGCGTTCTTGATGAAACCAAAGTCACTGACTGCTTCATCAAAACGTATATTCCAGCTCCTGGATGCCTGCTTCAATCCGTAGATTGATTTCTTTAGCTTGCATACCTTTTTAGCATTCTTTGGATCCTCAAAACCTTCAGGTTGTGTCATAAACACAGTTTCTGTTAAAACGCCGTTTAAGAAAGCAGTTTTGACATCCATCTGCCATATTTCGTAATCGTAATATGCAGCGATTGCTAACATTATTCGAATAGACTTTAGCATTGCAACTGGTGAAAAGGTTTCATCGTAATCCACACCGTGGACTTGCCTGTAACCTTTTGCAACCAATCTAGCTTTGAAAACTTCAAGTTTCCCATCCTTGTCCTTTTTCAGTTTGAAAACCCATTTGCTTCCAATGGCTTGGTAGCCATCTGGCAAATCGACCAAATCCCATACTTGGTTTTCAGACATGGAGTCTAATTCAGATTGCATGGCTTCTTGCCATTGCTTGGAGCTAGGGCTCGTCATAGCTTGCTTGTAAGTCGCAGGTTCATCACTTTCAAGTAATAGAACGTCATAGCTCTCGTTCGTCAAAATACCTAAGTACCTTTCCGGTTGAGATCTATATCTTTGCGATCTACGCGGGGTAACATTTCTAGATTGACCATGATTCTCACCAGATTCTTCTAAAGATCTCTGAGTTTCATCCTGAATGTCATCTTGAGCATTCTCTAGAGTTTGTTGTTCGACTCGAATTTCTTCGAGGTCTACTTTTCTCCCACTTGTCATTTTGGAAATGTGATCCTTCTCCAAAAAGACACCATCTCGAGCAACAAACACTTTGTTCTCAGATGTATTGTAGAAGTAATACCCCTTTGTTTCCTTTGGATAGCCCACAAGGATACATTTGTCAGATTTTGGATGAAGTTTGTCTGAAATTAATCGTTTGACGTATACTTCACATCCCCAAATCTTAAGAAAAGACACATTTGGAGGCTTTCCAAACCATAATTCGTATGGAGTCTTTTCGACAGCTTTAGACGGAGCTCTATTTATAGTGAGTGCAGCTGTATTTAGTGCATGTCCCCAAAATTCTAATGGAAGTTCGGCCTGACCCATCATTGACCTGACCATGTCTAGCAAGGTTCTGTTCCTCCGTTCTGACACACCGTTCCATTGTGGTGTTCCAGGAGGAGTCAATTCTGATAGAATTCCACATTCTTTCAGATGGTCATCAAATTCATAGCTCAGATATTCACCGCCTCTATCAGACCGCAGTGCCTTAATCTTCTTGCTTAATTGATTCTCTACTTCACTCTGAAATTCCTTGAATTTGTCAAAGGATTCAGACTTATGCTTCATTAGGTAGACATAACCATACCTACTGAAGTCATCAGTGAAAGTGATAAAGTAGCTGAAACCACCTCTAGCATTTGTACTCATTGGTCCACATACATCTGTATGGATTAAACCCAATAGTTCATTTGCTCTTTCTCCAACTTTAGAGAAAGGTTGCTTTGTCATTTTGCCAAGTAAACATGATTCGCATTTACCATAATCCTCTAAGTCAAATGGTTCTAGAATTCCTTCCCTTTGAAGTCTTTCTAAGCGTTTCAAGTTTATATGGCCTAATCGACAATGCCACAGATAGGTGAGATCTGAATCATCCTTTTTGGCCTTTTTGGTATTTATGTTATATACTTGTTTGTCGTGATCTAATAAATAAAGTCCATTGACTAATCTAGCAGATCCATAAAACATCTCTTTAAAATAAAACGAACAACTATTGTCTTTTATTATAAAGGAAAAATCCCTTAGCATCTAAGCAAGAAACTGAAATGATGTTTTTAGTAAGACTTGGAACATGGAAACATTCTTCCAGTTCCAAAACTAGCCCGGAGGGCAACGACAAATAGTAAGTTCCTACAGCTAATGCAGCAATCCGTGCTCCATTTCCCACTCGTAGGTCGACTTCACCCTTGCTTAACTTTCTACTTCTTCTTAGTCCCTGTGGATTGGAACATAAGTGTGAGCCACAACCTGTATCTAATACCCAAGAAGTTGAATTAGCAAGTATACAGTCTATAACGAAAATACCTGAAGATGGAACGACTGTTCCGTTCTTCTGATCTTCCTTTAGCTTCAAGCAATCTCTCTTCCAATGCCCCTTCTTCTTGCAGTAGAAGCATTCGGATTCAGAAGTGGGTTGACTGACCTTTCTCTTTGCAGATTTGGCGCCAGTTTGCTTAGTTGGGCTGGCCTTGTTGCCACCTTTCTTAGCATTCCTCTTCTTTCCAGATTTCTTGAACTTGCCCCCACGCACCATAAGCACATCCTGCTTATCACTTTTGAGCGTCTTTTCAGCGGTCTTCAGCATACCGTGAAGCTCAGTGAGCGTTTTGTCCAGACTATTCATACTGTAGTTCAGTTTGAACTGATCATACCCGCTATGAAGAGAATGGAGGATGGTGTCTATAGCCATTTCCTGAGAAAATTGCTGATCCAGCCGACTCATATTCTCAATGAGTCCAATCATTTTGAGAACATGTGGACTTACGGGCTCGCCTTTCTTAAGCTTGGTCTCAAGAATTTGCCTATGAGTCTCGAATCTTTCGACTCGAGCCAGATCTTGGAACATGTTCTTCAACTCACTGATGATTGTGAAAGCATCTGAGTTGATGAACGTTTTCTGCAGATCCGCACTCATGGTGGCGAGCATTAGACATTTCACATCCTTGTTGGCATCAATCCAACGATTGAGGGCTGCCTGAGTGACCCCGTCGCCTGGAGCTTCGGGCATCGCCTCATCTAGGACATACTCCTTTTCTTCCTGCATAAGAACTATTTGCAAGTTCCTTTGCCAGTCAAGGAAGTTTTTCCCGTTCAACTTCTCCTTTTCGAGAATTGATCGAATGTTGAATGAATTGTTGTTTGCCATATTAAAAACTACAATTGAAAAGAATAAACAAATAAATAACCATTCACAGTTTCTCTTAATAAACTTAAATTCTAGCATACATGCATAATTCAATGTTTATTAAGCATTTTATTCAAGTTATGTGTTCCGGCAGGTGTGAATAAAATGATTCCAAGATCCTAAAATCATTGAAGAACTAAGCACAGTTTGTCGACTTAATTCTAGAACATCTTAGGTAAGCAAAAGCCTTTTGCTAATAGTCTAGAAACTATTCTTGGTTGATAGGTACATCTAAGAACTTATTAGGTAAACCTATCGAATTTGCCACGACATAAAAGGACTCCTTACTTATATCGTTGAGTTTCACCAAAACTAACATGTACTCACAATTATTTGTGTACCTTGCCCCTTTAGGACCAATAAGTAACACCTCGCTGAGCGAAAACTATTACTAGATTGATGTAAAGGATATCCAAGCAAGTGTATATTTTGGCATGGCACCTTTTAACTCAATTTTTAAGTTTGGAACTTAAGGCTCTTACTATGTTGGTTAGATTTTAAGTGAACTAAAATCCTTAATCATGCAACATAATCAAGCTTTTGATCTCATGCATTCTATGACATATTTAAAACAATAAATAACTTAAAACATGCATAAGATATTTGTGATCTAGTATGGCCCGACTTCATCTTGAAGCTTTGACTTCAAAGTCCGTCTTGAAAATCTCCGTGGGAGGCACCATTTTCTTCAAATAGGATAAGCTATAACTAATTACAACTATTTGATGGTTCGTAGACCATATTTGAATTGAAAAATAACTTTGGTACTTTAGACCAATTACATTCAAATTAATGGTACGCAGACCATATTTTCTATCCTATTTGGGCCATACTAGTCACTTCATAACCTGCAAAACAGTACATATACAATATATACCATTCACCCATTCATTATCATGAATGGCCCACATAGCTGGTTAGTAAAACACATTATGCATCACGTAAACATTTGCAGCAATTAATCAAGGGCACCAATAATCTACCAATTATTCAGTCCTTATTAATTCTAATCAAGTTGTTTTAACCTTAAGGATTTGTAGACCTAATCAAGAGTTTATGACTAAAAAGCGCTCCCACTTAAACCAATAAATTCATATGCTTTACCAATTTTAAACATAAAAATGTATTTCTAGTCCAACCGGAAACATACAAATTTAATTAAAATTTAAAGCTCATATCAATTTATAATTGAATCCAAAAATTTAATTTAATTTCAGTCGTATTTAAATTAATTCATGATTTTAATTTTAGTAAAATAATTAGAATAAATAACATTTATTATAATTATAATATTCAAAATTAAAATCCAAGAAAATAATTCAAATTATTAATTTTAAAATTAATTAAAATTACGTGAACTGAAATTTTCAAATTAAACATTCAAAACGATCTAATCGTAACGCAAACACCCTACGCGTTGCACGCCCATGGGCCGTACGCACACAGCCATTGCTGGCCATGTGCGCGCAGCCCATGCGCTCGTCGCATAGCTGCTGCTTCCCTATCGCAAGCCTCCGCACGCATTGGTGCTCGCTGCGCGCGCCAGCGCTCATCGCACGCGAGCTATCGCTCGCAGTGCGCGCGCGCGACATCGCTCGCTGGGCGCGCGACATCGCTCGCTGGGCGCGCGACATCGCTCGCTGTGCGCGCGAGCCATCGCTCGCTGGGGCGCGACATCGCTCGCTGGGCGGGCGACATCGCGCGCTGTGCGCGCGAGTAATGCTGGGCGCAGCGCTCGTGGCACGCGAGCTTGCGCTCGCTGCGCGCGAGGCTGCGCGCTCTTGTGCGAGGCAGCGCGCGTTGTGGCGCAGCTCGCTTGCTGCCCACACGCGACTGCCTTGGCTCGCTCTTCGCCCATGCCCATTCGTTCATTGCTCGTGGCACACGACACAAGGCAGGGCTGCTGCCTTGTGCTCGTGCACTACGCCCTTGCTCATTGCATTCGTGCCGCACGGGCGACGAGCTCCCTTGCTCGTCGTCGCATGCCCGCATTATACAACACCCCTTAAGGGTAACACGAAGCGTCCATTGCTTCGTGCGTGCAAGTTTTATGAACGAATCGCATAAAAATTTAAAATTTATATTTAAAATTAATGACAAATTAATAAATAATATTTATTTCATAATTTTAGGGCGAAAAATCGAAAATTTATTATCCAATTGATTTCCGATTGTTATGGATTCAAGTCTAGGTCATAAAAATTTAAAATTTATCGTAAATTTACAATTTTTATGGTGGTTTTTAATCATAGGTTTCTAATTAAATTACAATTAATTATGAAAATCAAATTAATTCTAAATTATTCTAATTTTCAACAAATTAATCATAATTACAAATTAGATTGCATAATTAACAAGACTAGGCATTCAAACTTGTTAAACATATGCAGTAGGTCAATCAAAAATTCAAGATTTATCAACAAGAATCGCAAATATTTAATTTAACATCTTAAATTTACGAAATTTTGCATTCGAAAAACTAAAACCTTCGAAAAGTCATAGTTAGGCTTCGAATTTGAGAATTCTGGGTTCGGCAGAAAAATACTATTTTTGTCAAAATTTTAGAATGCCTTTTACATGCGGAATTGACACAAAAATCACTCGATTTGGATGAGTGACGAAGAAACTGCCGAAAAACTGCGTACGTATAATTAAATAAACGCAATTTGCAATTAATTAACAATTACGAAAATTAATCACCCCTTTTAATTCTTGCAAATTTGTAATATTTAACCATGTTCATGCAATTTAGATTATGAAAATAATAAGGGGCTCGTGATACCACTGTTAGGTTATGATTCATATGACAGTTCATAAATCATGCGGAAAAACCATAAAGCCAGGAAACATATTATTTACACATAATCATTTAGCATAGTTTAGATGCATACTCTTTGTTGCGTGCCTTCCCTAGCTGCGCCCGAACCGAACAAGAACAAGTCTTTAGGACTCCAAGTGTCGTCCCTCCGTAGATAGTCCACAGCACGTCCGGATCCGCCTTAAGATTGACCAACTAGAATCGCCCTTAAGGTTCTAATATTTTCGGTTAGGTAGGCAAGAATATTGGCTGATTTTTCTGCTTAAAAATCTTAGTTTTGAATACTTAAAACTTGTGTATAAATAATGACCCCTAGGCCTTTATTTATAGAGTTATGGAAAAGGAATCGTAATCCTAGTAGGATACGAATTAATTGAAATTAGAATCCTACATGAATTCTATTTAATTAATTTATCCAATTAGGAATAGGAATTTAATCATACACTAACTCTTGTAGATTTAGGAATCACGCATGAGCACAAACTCACACACACACGGCAGCCACAAGGGCTGCCCATGCGCGTGCGAGCAGCAGCCCACGCAGCGCGGCCCACGCATCCGTGGCCTTGGCGCGCGCTGGGCCTGCCTTGCGGTAGGCCTGGGCGCTGCCTTGGCTGGGCTTGTGGCGCGCGTGCTTGCTGGGCGATGGCCCGGCTTCGTGCTGGGCCTTCGTCCGGCAGGCCTCGTCCGATGCTAATTCGTACGATACGCTTCCGATTAAATTTCCAGTTCTGGAATTTATTTCCGATACGAACAATATTTAATATTTCCGATTCCGGAATTAATTTCCGTTTCGAACAAATATTTAATATTTCCGTTTCCGGAATTATTTTCCGATTCCGGTAATATTTCCGATTCTGACAATATTTCCGTTTCCGGCAATATTTCCGATTCTGGTAATATTTCCATTTCCAATAATATTTTCCGATACGTACCATGTTTCCGTTTCCGGCAACATCTACGACTTGGATAATATTCATATTTCCGATACGATCCATATTTCCGTTTCCGGCAATATCATCGTTTCCGGAGTATTCATTTCTTGCCTGTGACGATCTTAGCTCCCACTGAAACCAAGATCCGTCGGTTCCGAATATTCATAGATGGAGTATTTAATGCCATTAAATACTTGATCCGTTTACGTACTATTTGTGTGACCCTACGGGTTCAGTCAAGAGTAAGCTGTGGATTAATATCATTAATTCCACTTGAACTGAAGCGGCCTCTAGCTAGGCATTCAGCTCACTTGATCTCACTGAATTATTAACTTGTTAATTAATACTGAACCGCATTTATTAGACTTAACATAGAATGCATACTTGGACCAAGGGCATTATTTCCTTCAATGAGTACAAATGCTAGAGGTGGTTTCAGCTACTTTATCACTTTCACTAATGACTTCAGTAGGTATGGTTATGTCTACCTAATGAAGCATAAGTCTGAATCCTTTGACAAATTCAAGGAATTTCAGAGTGAAGTAGAGAATCAATTAGGCAAGAAGATTAAGGCACTGCGGTCTGATAGAGGCGGTGAATATCTGAGCTATGAATTTGATGACCATCTGAAAGAATGTGGAATTCTATCAGAATTGACTCCTCCTGGAACACCACAATGGAACGGTGTGTCAGAACGGAGGAACAGAACCTTGCTAGACATGGTCAGGTCAATGATGGGTCAGGCCGAACTTCCATTAGAATTTTGGGGACATGCACTAAATACAGCTGCACTCACTATAAATAGAGCTCCGTCTAAAGCTGTCGAAAAGACTCCATACGAATTATGGTTTGGAAAGCCTCCAAATGTGTCTTTTCTTAAGATTTGGGGATGTGAAGTATACGTCAAACGATTAATTTCAGACAAACTTCATCCAAAATCTGACAAATGTATCCTTGTGGGCTATCCAAAGGAAACAAAGGGGTATTACTTCTACAATACATCTGAGAACAAAGTGTTTGTTGCTCGAGATGGTGTCTTTTGGAGAAGGATCACATTTCCAAAATGACAAGTGGGAGAAAAGTAGACCTCGAAGAAATTCGAGTCGAACAACAAACTCTAGAGAATGCTCAAGATGACATTCAGGATGAAACTCAGAGATCTTTAGAAGAATCTGGTGAGAATCATGGTCAATCTAGAAATGTTACCCCGCGTAGATCGCAAAGATATAGATCTCAACCGGAAAGGTACTTAGGTATTTTGACGAACGAGAGCTATGACGTTCTATTACTTGAAAGTGATGAACCTGCGACTTACAAGCAAGCTATGACGAGCCCTAGCTCCAAGCAGTGGCAAGAAGCCATGCAATCTGAATTAGACTCCATGTCTGAAAACCAAGTATGGGATTTGGTCGATTTGCCAGATGGCTACCAAGCCATTGGAAGCAAATGGGTTTTCAAACTGAAAAAGGACAAGGATGGGAAACTTGAAGTTTTCAAAGCTAGATTGGTTGCAAAAGGTTACAGGCAAGTCCACGGTGTGGATTACGATGAAACCTTTTCACCAGTTGCAATGCTAAAGTCTATTCGAATAATGTTAGCAATCGCTGCATATTACGATTACGAAATATGGCAGATGGATGTCAAAACTGATTTCTTAAACGGCGTTTTAACAGAAACTGTGTTTATGACACAGCCTGAAGGTTTTGAGGATCCAAAGAATGCTAAAAAGGTATGCAAGCTAAAGAAGTCAATCTACGGATTGAAGCAGGCATCCAGGAGCTGGAATATACGTTTTGATGAAGCAGTCAGTGACTTTGGTTTCATCAAGAACGCGGACGAATCTTGTGTATACAAGAAGGTCAGTGGGAGCAAAATTGCTTTCCTAGTATTATATGTCGACGACATATTGCTTATCGGAAATGACATTCCTATGTTGAACTCTGTCAAGATTTGGCTTGGGAAATGTTTTTCGATGAAGGATCTAGGAGAAGCACAGTACATATTGGGCATCAAGATTTACAGAGATAGATCTAAAAAGATGATTGGACTTAGTCAAAGCACTTATATCAATAAGGTGCTTGATAGGTTCAAGATGGCGGACTCCAAGCGAGGCTACCTACCCATGTCTCATGGAATGACTCTAAGCAAGACTCAGTGCCCAAAAACACTTGATGAGCGTAGACGAATGAATGGGATTCCATATGCATCATTGATTGGTTCAATAATGTATGCTATGATATGTACACGCCCGGATGTTGCGTACGCACTCAGTGCTACGAGCAGATACCAGTCAGACCCAGGAGAGGCGCATTGGACTGCTGCCAAGAATATTCTGAAGTACCTGAAAAGGCACAAAGATGACTTCCTGGTCTATGGTGGAGATGATGAATTAATTGTTAAAGGCTATACGGACGCAAGTTTCCAAACCGACAAAGATGATTTTAGATCACAGTCTGGGTTTGTCTTCTGCCTCAACGGAGGAGCAGTAAGCTGGAAAAGTGCTAAGCAAAGCACCATTGCGGATTCTACAACTGAAGCGGAGTACATTGCTGCACATGAAGCAGCAAAGGAAGCTATATGGCTAAGGAAGTTCATAGGAGAACTTGGTGTAGTCCCCTCCATTAAAGGACCAATAGCCCTGTATTGTGATAATAACGGAGCTATTGCACAGGCAAAAGAGCCTAGACACCACCAGAGAGTCAAGCATGTACTTCGTAGATTTCACCTTCTACGAGAGTTCGTTGAAAGAAAAGAAGTCGAGATAAGCAAAATTGGAACTGATGACAACATATCAGATCCATTAACTAAACCTCTGCCGCAGGCGAAGCACAACTCGCACACTGCAGCTATGGGAATCAAGCATATTGGAGAATGGCTTTGATGTCTCTGTTTAATGTTTTAAAGTTTTAGAGTTTAAATCTTTGTAAAACATTATTGGTTAATCATTCACAATAAATAAAAAGAATTCATTTTTCCATTTAATTTGTGGTTTATTAAATGATGAGTCCCTTCAATTTGACGATATATTCAAGATAGACTGTCAGGACCAGTCCTGTGACTAAGAAATGTCTATCAAGTGAACTTGAATGTCAAAGGTTGAAAATGGTCCCTAATCGGAGTTTTCTATAAAATTGGACGCATAGAAAACGTTAGACGATTAGAATGCAAGATGACTAGTAGTTCTGTTTCTTGAACTATGTGGACATGGCAATGTCATAATCATTTGCATAGATACTTACTTTGGGAAGACTAGTATCGGACGAGACCTATGAAACTTTACTGTAAGAGATGAAAGTCTGTCATAAGTAAATTTCATTAAATTATTAGACACTAAATCCTCAATACCTGAGTGATTTGAGATTACTTGTTTGAGAACTGGTTGCTTTGACGTTGACCAACCGTCGCACCGTAAAAGGAGGCTATAAAGGCAACGCTCAGGTAATCACCTATCAAACGAAGTCTAATCTCAAGATCGCAAGATTGGGATTGTCCTCCCATAAATCGGGATGAGATGCTTAAAAGTTGTACAAGGCCACTCGGAGAGCTAGAAACTGTGAAATGCATGGCCGTGCTCGGATGAATCATAGGCTATGATTATCTGTTTATTTGATCAGTTGAACTCTGAAACCGAGGAACACCTCTGGACATAATAAGGATGACAACTCTTACCTTATGTTCAAGAGCAAGCATCGAGCGACAAAGGAATTAGGAAATGCACACTTGTCCCTAAGGACAAGTGGGAGACTGAAGGAAATAATGCCCTTGGTCCAAGTATGCATTCTATGTTAAGTCTAATAAATGCGGTTCAGTATTAATTAACAAGTTAATAATTCAGTGAGATCAAGTGAGCTGAATGCCTAGCTAGAGGCCGCTTTAGTTCAAGTGGAATTAATGATATTAATCCACAGCTTACTCTTGACTGAACCCGTAGGGTCACACAAATAGTACGTAAACGGATCAAGTATTTAATAGCATTAAATACTCCATCTATGAATATTCGGAGCCGACGGATCTTGGTTTCAGTGGGAGCTAAGATCGTCACAGGCAAGGAATGAATACTCCGGAAACGATGATATTGCCGGAAACGGAAATATGGATCGTATCGGAAATATAAATATTATCCAAGTCGTAGATGTTGCCGGAAACGGAAACATGGTACGTGTCGGAAAATATTATCGGAAATGGAAATATTGCCAGAATCGGAAATATTGCCGGAAACGGAAATATTGTCAGAATCGGAAATATTACCGGAATCGGAAAATAATTCCGGAAACGGAAATATTAAATATTTGTTCGAAACGGAAATTAATTCCGGAATCGGAAATATTAAATATTGTTCGTATCGGAAATGAATTCCGGAATCGGAAAATTTAATCGGAAGCGCATCGTACGAATAAGCATCGGACGAGGCCTGCCGGACGAGGCCCAGCACGAAGCCAGGCCATCGCCCAGCAAGCCAAGCGCGCCGCACAAACAGCCACGCCAGGCCCAGCGCAAGGCCAGGCCCAGCAGGCTGCGCGCAACGCGCAGCGCGCACAGCGCGCACAGCGCGCACAGCACGCGCAGCGCGCAGCGCGCGCGCGCGCGCTGAGTGGGCTGCTGCTCGCGCGCACGCATGGGGCCCATCGTGGCTGCCGTGCGTGTGTGTGCAAGTGTTTGTGTTCGTGCACGTTTCCTAAAACATGCAGAGTTCGGTTAATGATTAAATTCCTAATTCTATTTGATAAATTAATTAAATTAGAGTTCTTGTAGGATTCTAGGTTTAATTAATTTGTATCTGAATAGGATTTCGATTCCCTTTCCATACCGCTATAAATATGAAGCTAGGGCTCACAATTTACAACACAAGTTTCAAAGTATTCAAAGTGAGTTTTTGAGAGAAAAATTCAGTCACACATTTGCCTATAAAGTGCCGAAAATAATAGTACCTTAAGGGCGATTCTAGTTGGTCAATCTTAAGGCGGATCCGGACGTGTTGTGGACTATCTACGGAGGGACGACACTTGGAGTCCTAAAGACTTGTTCTTGTTCGGTTCGGGCGCAGCTAGGGAAGGCACGCAACAAAGAGTATGCATCTAATCTATGCTAAATGATTATGTGTAAATAATATGTTTTCCTGGGTTTATGGTTTTTCCGCATGATTTATGAATTGTCATATGTATCATAACCTAACAGCGACTGCCTTTGCTTGCCTTTCGCCCATGCCCATTTGTTCATAGCTCGTGGCCCACGACACAAGGCAGGGCTGCTGCCTTGTGCTCGTGCACCACGCCCTTGCTCATTGCATTCGTGCCGCACGGGCGACGAGCTCCCTTGCTCGTCGTCGCATGCCCACACTATACAACACCCCTTAAGGGTAATACGAAGCGTCCATTGCTTTGTGCGTGCAAGTTATATGAACGAATCGCATAAAAATTTAAAATTTATATTTAAAATTAATGACAAATTAATAAATAATATTAATTTCATAATTTTAGGGCGAAAAATCGAAAATTTATTATCCAATTGATTTCCGATTATTATGGATTCAAGTCTAGGTCATAAAAATTTAAAATTTATTATAAATTTACAATTTTTATGGTGGTTTTTAATCATAGGTTTCTAATTAAATTATAATTAATTATGAAAATCAAATTAATTCTAAATTATTCTAATTTTCAACAAATTAATCATAATTACAAATTAGATTGCATAATTAACAAGGCTAGGCATTCAAACTTGTTAAACATATACAGTAGGTCAATCAAAAATTCAAGATTTATCAACAAGAATCGCAAATATTTAATTTAACATCTTAAATTTACGAAATTTTGCATTCGAAAAACTAAAACCTTCGAAAAGTCATAGTTAGGCTTCGAATTTGAGAATTCTGGGTTCGTCAGAAAAATATTAATTTTGTCAAAATTTTAGAATGCCTTTTACATGCGGAATTGACACAAAAAACACTCGATTTGGATGAGTAACGAAGAAACTGCCGAAAAACTGCGTACGTATAATTAAATAAACGCAATTTGCAATTAATTAACAATTACGAAAATTAATCACCCCTTTTAATTCTTGCAAATTTGTAATATTTAACCATGTTCATGCAATTTAGATTATGAAAATAATAAGGGGCTCGTGATACCACTGTTAGGTTATGATACATATGATATTACATAAATCATGCGGAAACAACCATTAACCCAGGAATACATATTATTTACACATAATCATATAGCATAATTTAGATGCATACTCTTTGTTGCGTGCCTTCCCTAGCTGCGCCCGAACCGAACAAGAACAAGTCTTTAGGACTCCAAGTGTCGTCCCTCTGTAGATAGTCCACAGCACGTCCGGATCCGCCTTAAGATTGACCAACTAGAATCGCCCTTAAGGTACTAGAATTTTCGGCACTTTTGAGCAAGGAATGTGGCTGAATTTTTCTCTCAAAACTCACTTTGAATACTTGAATTAATCTCTGAAAATATGTGACCCTAGGCACGTATTTATAGAGTTATGGAAAGGGAATTGTAATCCTAGTAGGACACGAATTAATTAAACTTAGAATCCTACAAGAACTCTAATTAATTAATTTATCCTTTTAGGAATAGGAATTTAATCATATACTAACTCTAATAGTTTTAGGAATCATGCATGAACACAAACTCACACACACACACACGGCAGCCACAAGGGCCGCCCATGCGCGTGCGTGCGAGCAGCAGCCCACGCAGCGAGGCCCACGCAGCCGTGGCCTTGGCGCGCGCTGGGCCTGCCTTGCGGTAGGCCTGGGCGCTGCCTTGGCTGGGCTTGTGGCGCGCGTTTGGCTTGCTGGGCGATGGCCCGGCTTCGTGCTGGGCCTTCGTCCGGCAGGCCTCGTCCGATGCTAATTCGTACGATACGCTTCCGATTAAATTCCCGGTTCCGGAATTCATTTCCGATACGAACAATATTTAATATTTCCGATTCCGGAATCAATTTCCGTTTCGAACAAATATTTAATATTTCCGTTTCCGGAATTATTTTCCGATTCCGATAATATTTCCGATTCTGACAATATTTCCGTTTCCGGCAATATTTCCGATTCTGGCAATATTTCCATTTCCGATAATATTTTCCGATACGTACCATGTTTCCGTTTCCGGCAACATCTACGACTTGGATAATATTTATATTTCCGATACGATCCATATTTCCGTTTCCGGCAATATCATCGTTTCCGGAGTATTCATTTCTTGCTTGTGACGATCTCAGCTCCCACTGAAACCAAGATCCGTCGATTCCGAATATCCATAGATAGAGTATCTAATGCCATTAGATACTTGATCCGTTTACGTACTATTTGTGTGACCCTACGGGTTCAGTCAAGAGTAAGCTGTGGATTAATATCATTAATTCCACTTGAACTGAAGCGGCCTCTAGCTAGGCATTCAGCTCACTTGATCTCACTGAATTATTAACTTGTTAATTAATACTGAACCGCATTTATTAGACTTAACATAGAATGCATACTTGGACCAAGGGCATTATTTCCTTCAGCTTAATACTCACTCGAAGCCCTCCAGTGGAGTGAACTACTGATATTGTTCCATATCTCATTGCATAAAGCTGATTTAGTCCACATGGTTCAAATCTTGATGGCATCAAAAGGATGTCACATATGTTTCACGGTACCATTCTTAGCAAACATTGTTATGGAATTTATTAAATTCTTAATAAATTTAATGGCATTATCCATATCAATCAACCATAAGAAACAAACAATACCATCAGGTCCAACCCAATACGAATTTGCTTTAGAACAATTCAAAAATCATTCAAAACCAATTAACCAAATCAATAAACTCTGTATCAATCAATTTTTGTGTTATACAGAGTACATAGCAGCAACAACAATCAATAAAAGATCTACTTCTGCCAAACCAACATGCATTTTCCATCTAGATAATTATTTGCAGACATTAGATAGATTGAGATCCATCTTAAATTCGAAAAAGTAGAGAAAACACAAATAGAGGCCCCGAGATTTCAAAATATTTTCGACTATTACATATTTCTCCATCATTCTCATCCCATCACAGATCCAATTTCAGCAAAAAAAAAAAAAAACACAAATAACTCATAAATTAAATCATAAATTCAGAAAAAAAAAAAAATCAAAAAAAGCACAAATTGATTCAAAATTTCAGAGAAAAAATGACTGAATTTTATTAATTAAAGAGAAGTCCGCGTTTACAAAAACGATTACTGTTTTGAACACCACCAATGTAAAACCAATAACATAATTTTCATTAATTTTTCTACAAATTGAACAACATCAACCAGATTAAAGCTGAAAACCATAACCTGAGAACTAAATATTAGAAATAAATTAAAGCTGAAAATCATAACCTGAGAATCGTCGATAAACCCTAGATTATGGAGCTCCGATTCAGTGAAGGAGTTGGGCTGGTGAGTGAAGTCGGAGTCAGATGATTGAGAGGAGAAGTAACGAAACGCATTTGATTAAAAAAAGAAAAAAAAGAAATTGATTGAATGAATTACCCGAGGTGAGATTGAGGATGAGATTGAGGAGAGATTGAGTGAAGGGAGGAGAGAGAAAATCAGTGTGAGTGAAGCGGCGGATGGGAGAGAACGCGAAGGGTTTGGGGGTAAAACTCTGAAGGGTATTTCTGTAAATTTCATGGGAGACACGAAAAGTGATGTTACGAAAAATCCCTCAGTTATTGGCTTATATAATAGAGATAATAAAGATTTTTTTCTATTTTATTAAAAGTATAAACCCAAGTAAAACCTCAATCCACTAATCATTACAACAACCAATAAGATTGTTCTATTTTATCAAAATGAACCAATGATGAAAAAGCACAAAGATTGCTAACTTAACATACTTGAAAAATTGTAAGGAAATTTAATGAGTTGAAAAAATTGGACCAATTAAAATTAAAAGATGGTACAAAAAATGATAGTATAATAAGTTTATAAAAGGAAAGATTCTCTCACGTAACAAACATTGTGAAACACCCTAAAAGGAATACGTAACAAACAAAAAGAAACGGAGGGAGTAGCTATTATGTTTTTTTCCTAAATAAGCATAACATTTTTCTTAGCGGTATTAATTATTAAAGAAACATTACTGTAACATACAAAAAATTGGGCCTCTATTGTCATTCATGGATAAATTTTTTTTTTATTATTATTATTATTATTATTATTACTCCGTGTTTTTTTTTAATCATTCAAATTATTTATTTTTTCGGATGAAATAATTAAGTTTTTCATTGTCAACAATCTATATTATTAAAGTAGAGTGGTGAGAAATGAGAGGTCTTCAAAACCCCAATTCTCAAACCACAACTACTCCACGTCATCACCCTTAATTTCCTTAAATTAAGCTGAACCAAATAGGAAACAACCAAAGTATGAAATTAAATTATCAACAAGAGGAAAAAAACACTAATAAAAAAGGAAAATATTAAAAACTTTAATCAATTTAATTAATAATATGAATAAAGAAGGAAACTAAAATTAATGCTTTTCTTATTAGCTTTTTAGTTATATAAATATCTCGTGCTAATGCACCGGTACAGACTAGTAAGAGATAAAGTGAGCAATTACTATACCAAAACTGATTTGGTTAAAATCGTGGAATGATAGAACATATGAGGTGCACCCTCTCACATTTCTCTCTTACATGTGAAGAGAAAATGTTAAAGGGGTTACTATTCTCCCCGTCTCTTTTGATTATTTACTTATTATGTATTGGGTGTCCCATTTTATCTTTACATTTGGAACAATCTCTTTTATATTGTAACATAAATGCTCTAATATTCTGTCAAAATTTGTGCGGGGTGATTATTTTAAAGCAATCGAATTCACTGAGGCACTAGGTCCTATGTCACTTCCCTCTTGAATCTCTTTCACTTTTCGAATGTCAACTTTTGAATAAAGTGAAAGCATTATTATTAAAAATATCTTGCAATGTTTGATTAAAAAAAATAAGAGATCTTAACATACATTAATTAGTTGTTAAATCGTGTGCAAGATATCGAACGTAAATAATAAAAAGTGATGGATAAGATAATTGTCATAAAATACTTTAAGGCGTTTTTTGGTCGACATCTAAAAATATAATGGGGGGAGTAGAAATTTATTATTTATTGAAATTTATAGATTGAGTAGTTGTTTGTTGGGGTGCAAACGAGCCGAGCCGAGCCGAGGCGAGTACTATCATGTTCATGCTCATTTAATTTAGGCGAGCTCGATCCCGAGCCCGAGTTTTCAACCGAGCTCCAAAATCTGCTCAAGCTCGGTTCGTTAAAGAGATTTTGTGTTCGTGAACGTCTCGTTTATTAATCGAGCCGAGTTTATAAACAAATTTTTTCTTAAACGAGCTTTTTCTTAAACGAGTTTTTCGCTTAATAGTTTAAGCACTTGAAAACATAATTTTGAATGTACACTATTTAGCAATTTAAATTCAAAATATTTTAATCCTATGGTATATTTTTTTGGATGTTTATATTAAAGTCAAAATACGATTTTTATCTATGATAAAACAATTATGTATAGAAATTTTGATTGTAAACACAAATAGACTAGCTTGTTCATGAACATAAATAAACTAGTTGTTCATGAAATTAAATGAACGAGCATAAGTATGTACATGTTCAACCTCGTTTATTAAACGAGTTTCGAAAGTTTTTCAAGCTCGACACATTTATTAAATAAACTAGCTCTTGAGCCCGTTCTAAGAACGGGCAATTAGTTGTTGTTTACGTGTTTTAAAGTTCTAACTTTTTGAGGGTTTATGATTTTAGGGGGAATATATGATTAGATAGAGGTGAAATTTAAAAGTTGAAATAATATATAAAAAATAAATGAAATGGTGAATTAATATTAAGTGTTAAAGAAGTAGATGAAGTGTAAAAAATTGAATGAATATTATTAAATGGTAAATTTTGATGTTGAGTGAAGAAGATCATGTGGAAGATGCATTAAAATTGTAAAATATAACAAACAACAAAATAAACAATTGAAAGAAAAAATAATGAGTGAATGAAGAGGATGCCACATGTCATCTAAACATCTATGGTGTTGCTTTTTAAATACTAGGTATAGATGAACATGAACAAGCTTTAACCGAGCCCGAACCCGAGTAATTTATTGCGAGTCTCGGCTCATTTGCACCCCTAGTTGTTTGGTTGGTATAAAAAAATAAAAATTGGAGGAATTTTGAATTCGGAAAGTTGAAGTTCCTACAAACATGGAAAGGAAATTACCAAACCCGCCTTGGTCAATCAAAATTCATGGAAATTTCTAATTTCAATGTTGTCAACCAAATAATTTTAAAGATATTCTTGAAAATTTAACAAGAGAAGTAATATTCCTTAATTTACAACTTTCTGCAAAACATTAAAAAAATTAAAAAAAGCAACTTTCTATAAAATTAAATTTCATGTCAACTAAACAAGCCTTTATATGAATCGGATATTGAGATAATATCATAATATAAAGGATATTTATATTATTATTGATTATGTAAATATACTTAACATATTAGTGGTAGATTTGATTTTATAATATCTTCTAATATGTACAATATCTTTGTTATTTTAGCAATTGATATTATTGTTGACTTTGTAATATTCTTAGGATTGTATAAATACTTCATTGCAAACATCAATACAATTAAGCTTTCTCATAACTCTATCATGGTACAACCTTGATCCGTCTACTTTTTTTTCCTCCCTTCTCCCTTTCCACTTATTTCTTTCTTCCCTGGCACCATAACCCTTGTCGACCCTCAAGACAAATGGTGAAGGGATAATATCGAGCCTATTTCTTTTTTTTTTATTTTCTCCTCTAATTATAATGGCGCGGTAGTGTATTTCTCACACCCAAACAAACCAACATTTCTAGAAAGCTTCAAATTAAGATTTAGCTCAATTCTTCGACACCTTGTAGTTTACCTACCAAGTGTTGTCAAACTTCAATAATCTCGTATCTACGAACCGGTAAAGAGAAGCACTAAAAGTCTCAAAACTACCATCACCACCGTGACAACCTTATTTTCTCCTTCAATGGTGGCGATGAAACCCTTTCTGTTTTTTCCCTTTTTTTTCTTTTCAATATGTTGCAGGCACACGCTAGAAAAAACACTCATCTCTAATGCTTTTATAATATGGGTTTTCCAAACCAAAAATATGATTTATTTTATTTTTTGTTTTAATGTTTTTTTTTTTTTGCTATCAATGGTTCACACAGTTCAACTGTGAAAACCAACCACTAAGACAATTTCCCCTTTCTATGTCTATTTCTTAAACACGATAAAAGCCCCCTGGATTTTTTTCCTTCACGCATCTTTTCTTCATTAAAAAAACCCCTTAATATTCCATGTTTTCTCTACGCATATCCTCAATTTTTTTTTATATGCTATTTTCTTCTTCAATTTGTTGCAATCAAAACTACCTTCAACCTTTGACATGTGCAACTAGCACAAAACAATGTCAAATTTCTCTCCTTTCTCACTACTTTGGGTTTTACAACCCAACTCAATATCATTCAAAACTTCATCAATCATCATCATCCACATCATTTTGTCTCCTCGACTCCTCGAGCCCTCGAGGCAAGTCAAGCAACTACCATTCAAGCAATCGATCATCACTTACCATTTCTTAAGATTGGACTTTTCCTTCCCGAACGTCCATCATGCCATTGAGATAATATCATAATATAAAGGATCTTTATATTATTACTGATTATGTAAATATACTTAACATATTAGTGGTAGATTTGATTTTAAAATATCTTCTAATTATGTACAATATCTTTGTTATTTTAGCAATTAATATTATTATTGACTTTATAATATTATTAGGCTTGTATAAATACTTCATTGCAAACATCAATACAATTAAGGTTTCTCATAACTCTATCATCGGATACCACCTAATAATTTTCAGTAAAATGCTGGGTCCTTCATAGTTACACTTTACCGCTTTTCGAGCGATACTTTGTTCAACAACACAATGTAGATAACCCAACAAAAATGATCAACAACCCGTACTATTCATTTAAAATTTTAAACCCCCAAAAAATGATCATCTTCTTGGACACAATCTGGGTTGTCTGGCTTTGTTCGGAGATGGGTTGTAACTGATGCGCCTACTCGAAAGCGAGCCAAGTACGAAGCAGGTTGTTAGGTACTTGGTTATGGTTTTCTTCCTTTTTTTTTCTTCTTTAGGGGAACTGGATAAGGATGATGTTGCGTTGTTGAAGTGGGTTCAGAAGTACTCTAGGACTCAAAACATTGGGACTCATGCTGCTGCTCATATATATCTTCACCAGGATAGGTTTTGCTATTGCTAGAGGAGTGGGGGGCAGATTGTTTCTCGACTTCTCACTAACTTTTTGTATATACGTTGATTGACTTTGTTAGCATTTGATTTATAATAATAATAATAATAATAATAAATATCTAATCTGAACTTATTTTTTCTGATATGATCTGATTTGATCTGATTAAATTGAAATAAGTAACAATATCCCGAAATAAGATGATTAAACACTAAACAAGGCCTTAGTCAATCAAAATTCTTGGAAAATGAAAATTTCTAATCCCAATGCGGTCAACCAAATAAGTTTATGAAAATTCCTAAAAATTTAACAATGGAAGTAATATCTATTAATTTACAACTTTCTATAGGTATGAATTTTTCATGTTAGCCAAACAAATTTTGGTGTGATCATATGGACCGCATATGCGATGCACCTAAGTAATACTTCTTCAGAGTACTGTATATAGTTACTACTCCCTTTGTATCTTTTTGTTCTTTACGTTTATTTTTTGGGTGTCCTAATTTGTTATTTACATTTCCTTTTATATTATCACATAAATGCTTTAATATTCTATCAAAATGTGTGTCTAATGATTATTTTAACCAATTAAATTCTTTTGGTTATTTAATCTCTTGCACTTTTCCATTGGGACATTAAACTTTTCTCATTTTCTCAATATTAGAACTTTGATAAAAGTAAAAACATTATAAATTAACGTAATTTGCCTTGTTTAAATAAAAAGTGGAGGAATCTCAATACATATTAATTAGTCGTTAAAATACCTATAAAATACCAAACGTAAAGAACAAAGAGAAACGGAAGAAGTTCAACAACACGTGGATAACCAAAACAAAAATGATAACCCGTACAATTCATTTAAACCCCCAAAAAATACTCCAACTAAAATTTTAAAAAAAATCTCCTGTAAGAATCACTATCACGTGCTTCTCATTTATGCAACAGAAAAATCAAATCAACCGCGTATTTCATTTTTACTCAAACCCATCATAGTCTCTCTCTTCATCCCATGTGTCCAAAATTCCTCTACCCCTTTGACCAACACGCTTCTGTGGAGTGTTGACCTTATTTTTTCTTCCCAAAAATCACACATATATAAGCAACATAATTGCACACTTCATTAACATCACTCACAACTCGTTCACTACACTCCAATCCTACAATCTAACATTATCCACCATTTTTCTTATCTTTAATCGACCTTTATATTCATAACGAAGATGGTGAAGAAAACGCCGGAATATGAGAATAAAGTAGATAATTCGATCAAGTATAAAGGTGTTCGCAAGAGGAAGTGGGGGAAATGGGTTTCCGAAATCCGCCTACCAAACAGCCGTGAGAGGATTTGGTTAGGGTCATATGATTCAGCTGAGAAGGCGGCGCGTGCTTTCGATGCGGCTCAGTTTTGTCTACGTGGTAAATCGGCAAACTTTAATTTTCCCGATAATCCGCCGGAGATTGCTGGGGGAAGGGGTATGACACCATCGGAAATTCAAGCGGCGGCGGCAAGGTTTGCTAATTTGTCTTCTTCTAGTGAGGCGGCTGTTGTGGGTGGTAGTTGCGGCGGTGATCAAACGATAAGGGATGAGCCTACGGTGGAGGAATCGATGTCTTATTCGCCGTCGTTTTCGGATGGAGCGACGGTTCAGATGGATTGTTTTGATGTAGTATCAGGGGTAGAAACGTCTTTTCATGAGCAGTTGAGTTTAAGTACTACACTTGGGTCGGGTAATTTTGCATCTGACTTTGGATATTTTACCGGGTATGATGATTTTACCGCGGGTAATTATTTTACAACACCACAACAAACTGATAATAATTTTGGTTATGTTGGTGAGGATGATACTTATGATGCTTCACTTTACCAAGACTCTTACCTTTGGAATTTCTAAGGAGTAAAAAACTGAACATAGTAATTATTATGGGAGTACTTAGTAAATTAAAACAGTGCAAAATGCAGAATTCGGAATCAGTTTTTTTGTAATTTCCACTTCTGCCGAGGTTATAAAAACCGGTCGTGAATCAAGAAACGGAATTATAGAAGAAAATGAACAAATGTTAGTAACTTATTAGGACACAGAATGTAATAAGTATGAGAAGTTTAGCATTTTGTTGACCATTTTTTTCCCTCAGAATTCTTCTATAATTGGAATTTTTTTGTGGAGCAATGACTTCATTATCATATCAATTACCAAGATCGATTCAGCAATTTTTTTAATTAAATTGTGATTTACATTTTACTACTATGAAGTCTATGATCAGATGAAGTTTTATATATGATTTTCCATTAATAAATAGGGAGCATTATTGACGTTGGATTATTGATTTGATTCTGTGACACTATCATCATTCATCAACTTGCTGATTTGCATATATTATTAAACTAGACATACAATTTAGACATGTGCTTAAATGGGGAAATTAAGTATGGACCACCTTTGATGATGACAAAAGAGTAAATAAAGAATTGAAAATGATGTTCATGCCTCACACAATCACACGAGTAGGATTTAGGATAATGGGGGCTGAATGGTTTTATGGGGTTTGGGACGTGGGGCCCACTACTATGGTTGCTATTCTTTGGCAGCCACGTCCCACTTTTGTTTGGATATTAACCTTTTTTAGCTTATTATTCTACGATTCCTAACTACGGACTACTCCTATTTCATTACGTCATCCAGCGTTAAAAACTATAGAAAGTACTAGCATAATACTCCCTCCGTATTTATTTAGGACATGCTTGGATTGAGGGTAATACATTAAGGGGGTAATAAAAGTCAAACTAAAAAATATAAGGTAATTGAAGGTGATGATGAGAAGATGAAGTGGTGGCAAAGAAAATAAGCTAGTGTTGGAAAGAAGAAAATAAAAGAAAAGGGGGAACAAATACCCTTATTATGGAGGGAATATTTACCCACCTCCCACTAGGGTGATTATTACCCTCATTTGGGGGGTAATAACTCCCTCCCTTCCTCCCTTCTCCTCACAACACCACCACTACCACAACTTCTCATCACAATACCACCACACCATCCTCCTTACAACCACCTCAATTCACCTTCATTGGCCTTTTATTAAGGTGGTTTGACTTTTATTACCCCCATAACCCATTACACTCAATCCAAGCATGCCCTTAAGAGATACACTTGATCGGGCACGGGTATTAAGAAAAAGAATTGAATGAAATAAAGTAATAAAACAAGTGGGATTGGGTAGATATTTTAATAAGTAAAATAAGTGGTGACCATGTCATTTTAGGGGATGGGGGTGGGGATGGGGTGTAGATAAATTATTTAATTAGATGGTGGGGTTGATAAGTTATTAAAAATGGTAAGTGTATCTCTTAAATAAATACGGCCGGAAAAGGCAAGTGTATCTCTTAAATAAACACATAGGGAATACCCGTGATTCATAATTTAAATAACAATTTATATGAAATGTGGTAGACAATTATAATCAAAATAGAGCTTATAGCTATCCTCCAAATTATAATTAATGATGGATAAATTTGTTATTTCCCATTCGGTGTCATATTTATTAAAACAGTTAAAACAAATAAGGGTACATAAATAAATATTTTTTCTTTCTCATTCACCTCTTGTGTCAAGAATAAACTTAATGATGTCATCCACCATTCACTTCGACAGTAATACCCAGTTAATACTCGCATAGTCGCCCCATTAACTTCATTACCCGACCACTTAACATCTAACTACACCATTTAATTATTTAGTTAGAGATAACTTTGAGGCGAGGCGAGGCCTGCACACTCATACCCGACTACAATTCTCATCTCCATCCCCTCCATTCACGATAGGAACGATACTCACCACTCTCAATCCCCGTCTCGTGATGTACAAAGTAAAATTTATCCCTGCTTCATGACTCCCCCTCCGGTGTATCCAGTATCCCAACCTAAAATAACCCACCCCTAAACTCTGTTTTTTTGGGTAAGATAGTTTTGAATTTTAAAACTTATTCTAGAGTTTTTGACAATCCGTTTGTCTGATTAGAGTAATTGAGTAAATAAATTAAACATTATATATGTAAGTCAGTAGTAACATTTTTTATGTATTCATAATCAATTAGATGAAGGATTAGCAACACAGGCATGTCCGATCTAAAATTATCCTCATCCCTGTCACTACTTTCAACAAATAATCCACTCGGGGGCGCAAGCACGGGGTCTCCCAAAAAATTAGCCCCATTGACAATATGACATATATCACTATATTCGATAAATAATCCACTTTTCCTTTCAACTAGCTTTTAAATATATGGAAAACATATTACAATAATGAAAATGTGGCAAAATTTGTTTTTGAATTTAAGATTAAGTATTGGCTAGGGCTCGTCATAAAAAAAATATGGTAATGGGTCTCATTTTGTTAATTAAAATTGGGCATAAACGATCAAAGGTAAAGTTCATTATACATTATTCACATCCATTATACGTAGTATGACACAATTTCTAAACAAAACATGATACACGATTATTTACGTTATAAGAGAGGAAAATTAAAGAGCGACATTTTTCATCACCACGTCAATTTGCCTCTCTTTTATTATAATATGGAGTACTCCTTCCATTCTCGAATATTAATCCTATTTGGAATCTTGTCACTATTCACAACTAAATAAAATCTTCTAATTTATTTCCACTACGTATTTGAAAATATATTCGTGCGAGATTTTATTTTGTTCGTCTCAATGTTTGGTTTAACAATATCAAATTTTTTTACTTTTTTAACGTACGTATTTGAAGATATTTATGTTTAAATATTGAGTTGAAAAGGGTGAAAAAGTCAAACTAATATCTAAAAACAGAGAGGAGTATATAGATATATATTTAAATTAAGAAATTTATTGACATAAGTAAATAAGTACTTCGTAGTATGATCGATTAATATCATATAAATTAGAAGATTTTAGGTAAAATATATACGAATTATAAATGATCAAAGGTAATCATTCGCTATACATATCCGCATCCAGTATATGACATACTTTATAAACAAAATTGATACTGCATCCAGTAGTTTACAATTAGCCATTTATTTATGTTATAAGTTAGACAGACAAATCATATAGCGACATTTGTACGTTATTCTAGAGTTTTTGACAATTCGTATGTCTGATTAGAGTAATTGAGTAAATAAATAAAACATTATACGGAGTAATATGTAAGTTAGTAGTAGCTTTTTTTTTTTAATATATATTCATAATCAATTAGATGAAGGATAAGTAACACGGGCATGTCCAATCTGAAATTTATCCTCATCCTCGTCATTACTTTCAACAAATAATCCAATTGGGGGCGGATGCACGGGGTCTCCCAAAAAAACCACCCCCCATTGACAATATGACATCACTATATTTAATAAATAATTCACTTTTTCTTTCAACTAACTTTTAAATATATGGAAATTTTTTTACGATAATGAGATCGAATGTAGCAAAATTTGTTTTTGATACTTAAGATTAAGTATAGGCTAGGGCTCGTCATAAAAAAATATGGCTATGGGTCTCATTTTGTTAATTAAAATCGGGCATATAAAATGTTTGAGACAACCTTGTAAAATATAAAAATCAAGAGTTCAAGTTTTTTATTCATATCCGTATCCATTATATGACACTAATTCTTAGAAAGATGATATAACATTTCGGAGCTGATGCAACGCTCAAATCCGTTGCAATAGCGTTGCATTAGATCTAATGCAACGACTGGCTACCGTTGCATCCGCTGGCGTTGCATCAGGTCTAATGCAACGACCTTTGGCCCTATTGCAACGGCTTCTTGCAATTTACTAGTGCCGTTGCAGTAGCCTTTCATATAATACAACGGTCTCTCCTGCAACGGTAACCAATAGGTATTGCAACGCCTTAACTCTATTGCAACGGTACATTAGAAACGGTTGCTAGTGAAGCTTCAATCACCTAATGCAACGCCATATACACATTTATATTATCATATATATAATAAATGAAAATAGAATTTCATTGATACAAAATCAATAATACAATAATATTGTTTCCTGTAGGATATAATACGAATTATATCATAAATCTACAAGTGTTCGTAACAAGATATAATATTCTCAAAACAAAAAGTTTAACATTGTTTGAAACCATCAAAAGCTAGCATACATAAGCTAAAGGAATGCTTCCATGGAGTCACTATATATATCGTTTGATAATGGCTATATTTCTTCTCCACTTTTCTCACCTTGTACCTGCAAGTACAAAAAAAATTTAGATTAATCACAAGTTAACAATACTGGCTAAATATCACATATAAAATAACAAAAAAAGCATTAGGTAAGTGAAAATGTGAGGATAAAACACAACCATTTTAGCAACTTAACACCATGAAACTATGAGGATAAAGCACAACCATTTTAGCAACTTAACACCATGAAACTGTGAGGATAAAAACACAAGGATAAATTTGGCGACAATTATTCCAACGCGCTGCCAACTCCATATTTGGACAAGAAAACAAATATTCAGTCCATTTATGAAATAGAACTAGCAAAGCTCTTCCTTTATTTAGTGCCAACACACTTAATGATATGGCTAAGTAATGTCATTTCAGTTCTGAAATTCTAAAATCATACTTTCTCAAAGAGCATGCAACACATCGACCTACTTTTCCAATATTTCAGATGTATACCAGAAGGGGCAAGGGAAAAACAACACAACAAGACAGGAGGGACGAAACTAAAAAGCAAAACCATGAAGAAGGGACGAGCCACGACCCTTAGTGGATGCAAGTCCTGCAGAGCTTTAATGTTCTTTGTCCTATCTGAACTATATTTGTCTTAATTGCTTTAGATTAATTAGTTTTGTTTGGTATTGTCATTTTGTATTAAAAAGGGGAAGGGAGGAAAGCAAAAACTTATCCTGAGATTTATTTGGCTTAGCCTTGGGAGAGAGAAACCTATCGATGAGTCTCCCTTGAATTCTCTGTATTGTGTTGCTGTAAGTTTACTCAAATACAAGGCAATAACCTTAGTTCGTTCCAGAGCACATCACTTTCTCTAAGATTCAGTCGGAGAATCAGAAGCTAAGAAAGTGAATAAGGAACCAGATACACAATCAGAAGTTGAGAAAGTGAATCAACAATCAGATGAATATGTTTCAATGTAAATTATTCTCAACGTTCTTTGTTACTATGTGCAATAAACACAAACCACTAAAGTATGCAACTATTGGTTATTTTAACACTCAGAAAACTATCTATCAATTATTGCCTTTTGTCAGTTTGATTCTACTCACACTTGATAACTTGAGAATTGCATCTTTTCTTCAATGAGGCAACCACCTACACAGTTATACATGTAGTCTAAGTTGGAATTACAGATGTTTTACAAACAAGATGGCCTAAAAGTGGCTTATTAATTTTAAAATTTCACTCTGGCTATAAGAAGTTGAGTTATGCTGCTGCTAACCTATGCAACATTAAAGCCTTGCATGTGCATGCACTTGTATTCTGTTTCACTTAGGGTTATTGATTTTTAATGCTTAAACTACAGTGACTCAAAGGATTTATGGTTCTTGCAGTTTCCATTTTGTTAATCGGTTCTTTTAGGAAGATGAAAAAGCTTACAAAAGACAGTTCATCTATCGTAGATGCACTGAAGGAGTCTTCGCAGCTTGTAAGTTTTCTACTTTATCCTTCCGGATCCACCCTTTTCTCTGTCTGTCTCTCTCTGTCTTCGTGTGTCTGTTTGTATGTGCCCTGACACGAGGTTACAAATTGGGGCTATCTATCAATTTTCAAAGATTTACTGTAGTTTTCATATAATAATTTGGTTACTAGTTATTCATCTATGTTTTCAGATTGGAAAGCTGCAGGATGAAAATAAAGCTTTAGATCGTCTCACTAAATCTAAAGAAGCTGCCTTATTGGAAGCCGAGAAGACAATTCAGTCTTCCTTGACTAAGGCTTCCATGGTTGGCTAAGAGTTTTCTTCTACAGTAGAGGAGTTTGATAGGAATGAAGACTTAGCATTCATCAAGCTATTATACTAATTGGAATTCCTAGAGCTTGAATTTAGAATATTGACATTATAGAGTAACTCCCAATCCTTCTGGGATTAAGGCTTTATCATTGTTTTTTCCGTTGTGATATTATAGAGTAACTATAGTAGCTATATACATATACTGAGATAGAGTTTGGCACTAATTTGGAATAACTACACCTCTGAGGTATAAGAACAAGAGAAAAATGGCAAGAAAGATACACTATGATCAAGCATTCCCTTTCTCATTCCTAGATCATTCTTACAAGAAAAGTACTAGACTGGGAAAATGAAAGAGATTAAGTGAAGTGAACAACTAAAAATTCACAAGATAGCAGGGCTTCAATGAATGTTAGAGAGGAGTAATAGGCAGTGTCTGATACAAAGACCAGTTAAACCCTAGACCTAAACGGAAGCTACCAATCAAGGCATTAAACTTTTCATAAAAGGAGGGACAGTATTTTACTACTTTAAACATACTCTGTGAAATTTAGTGAAACAAAACTTTGTTCACACGGGGGAAGAAATATCCATGAAGCATCATAACTATAACCACCAAACAGAACAGCTGAACGGAATGATAAAATGAAACTCGTAAGGCGTGAAATTTACATCCTTTAGTATCTCTTTCAATACCCTAATACCAATATACACCAATCTACAGGCTACAGGCTACAGCTACAGGAAGCTCTCTCATGTGAATCATATCTAAATGTCTGAATTTTTTTCAACCAAATGGACCCATTTCAGATGGTGACGCAGTAGGCTTGAGAAATCATAACAAGTAATGCAACCAAGACTCCCAAACAATTTCCAGAAACACCCAACCAAGACTCCCAAACAATTTCCAGACACTACTAATCATTTCATATTCCAAAAATCGCTAAAGAAACAAGAGAAAATTCAATACCTGACTAACTGTAGCTCCAGTTTTAGTAGATTGTCCATTTTGCTCACTGACATGATGTGGTGCACTAGACGCATCCCTAGGGCTCGATGTACTCAAAGATTCTGGAATTACGATATTTTTTCCGGGATTAGCTTCTTGAAGTTGAGATAGAATTGCAGTAGCCAAACTCGACATAAGTTGCTTCACCAAATCTGCTTTCATCTCTTCTGGAAATATGAGACCTGACCCCCTTTTTTTTTTTTTTTTCAAATCATTCTTTGTTACACCACTTCCAACAAGTCTTACATGACTTTTGCGCTTAGGCTCTGGAATCACTTGAGAGTAAGGATCCTTCGAGTTATCACCTTCTCCATGTTGTGCAGACTCTAAAGCATTCATCTTTTCCTATTTCAGGAAAATAAAGTCACTGTCTTTCTATTGTAATAATAAAATCAAATATTAATTTAATTTATTAACTTACAATATACTCTCGTGTTTTCTCATTGTCTGTAAGATAAGTTCTTCCATGCGTTCTTTTCCTTGATTCTTTGTAGACCTTTGTTTGGGAGGGTTCTTGCTTATTCGGATCCTCTTGTTGCTATTAAAACCACAACCACGTCAAAGTAATGATGAATGTAGCCAACGAACAAGAAAAATAATCTGAAACGAGGGAAATAATTACCAACTCATAACGTAAAGATGCATATGATTTACGTCCCAAATTGTGCATATCATCTAACTACAAACGATTTTCTTTGTTGATCTTACTTTCCTCCTGTGTGATACAAACAGTTAAGTCACAATTACATAAGTTAAATCACATGAACACATGGTAATAAAAGAAATTTTTATTAAGCACCTCCATCTTTTCACACTCCCAATACTTCAAGAGATCTCTAAATTGAGGCACTGGAATAGTGTCAGGTTTCCATTTCCATCTCAACTCATCAGTGTCATATGCATAAAAGTGGTTCTTCTTAAATCTGCATTTATAACAACGCCAACTTCTATTGATAGCATCCATGACCCATTTTTTCCCAGCAGTAGGAACCATATACTTTTCCGTTACAAACAATTAACAAACTAGCAATATATGGAGGTAAAGTACGTATGAGTATTATGCTAATGCAAAAGAATAATATTACAACATATCAAGACATAATCCCATATTCTGTCAAGTGTGGGCAAACTTGGGAAGCTACAATAATTAAGTGGTGCAAGCTCGGGATCCTTCGCCACAGTTCTCAAGAAAAACTTAAACTCGCCGATAATTTCAGGTGTAGGTCCAACTGGCTGGCCAAGCGAGTTTAAGATAATAGTTTGCCGCTCCTCTCTTGTCCGTGCATGAACCTTTGTAAGCTTTGTTGGACCTCGATGCTTCTTGCTTTTAGAACCTTTTTCAGTTCAAGTTTTTATTAATACATATGCATTGTAATGAAATCAAAGTTAAAAAATGGAATTGACTTCTTATATACAAATGATCAACTTTTACCTTTATTTTCGTATTCACCCAATGCTTCCATTTCTAACTCAAAGTCACGCTTAGATGCATATCCAACATCATTGTCATTTTCATACAGTTCTAAGTCATCATCAACATCTCTCATTGGAGCGGTAATAAGAGTATTTGAAACCATATTACTCCCTACAACCACTTCATTTTGTTCTGGATTCTTTTTCCTATATTCAAGATATTGCAACATGGAACCTGGAGTACAATATACCTTTTTTTTTTGCTTCTTTTGAGACATGAGAACTCGTGGACTTTTCTCACAATTAGGAAGGTCGCAAGGTTGAAACTTCTTCTGATTATACTTTTCTTGAATATTCCTAATCGAACTAGTTATGTTAGAATCATCCACTTGCTCCACTTGGTGTTGCTGTTTTGGATTATTCATCTTCACAAAATCAGCCATACTCCTTTTGTGAGTTGATGAGCGAGTCATGGGCTTTGAAACCTAGAATATAAGTGATCGTCATTTAAACTCTAAGATCAAGAACCAATAGGAATAGACAGACAATATATAGTGGAAGCTAATTCTCTAAAACATGGAAGTCCAAACTATCTCACATAAGAAAAGAAAAAAACAATGTAAACCTGTCTGGTGACCTTTTTCTTTCCACAAACGACTTTTTGAGCTTCCATATTGCTAGTATTTTCATCCTCTTCATTGTTACCATCATACTCAGATGAGGACTCATCATCATTTTCTTCTATCATTTCATTAAACTTTCCACTTGGGAAGTTAAAACCTTGACTTTTCTCCAGTATTTTGTTAGCCAAGAATCCTACACCTTTAGCTTGCATTCTTTCTGCATTTAATCTTATTTTCTCAAGCCTTTTCCGCTCATATTCTGGAATCTGTGCAACATGAGCTTTGGGCTTATTCCCTTTCATCTTTACACACACAAAAAAGAAAAAAAACACGTCAGAACATTTAAAAAAAAATAGGCAGAACATTATAGAAATTATAGAAAATGTACAGAACATGATATAAAAAATACAGAGTAAATGAGAATGCAAATTAAGTTAGAGCACGAAATCATATCAGAAGTGGATTAGGGAAAGAGTATTTTAATTACCATCAAGAAGTTCTCTAGGAGGGACTTGGACAACATAATGCCAACCCTCTCTATTTAAAATTTCAACAAAAAATAATTGATGTGCCTGAGATGCCAAGATAAATGGTTCATCTTTGGAAATGGTTCTATTCATATTAACCATAATGAGCTCTTCATCATTTTCTGAGTGGAACCACACACATTTAAACAAGACGACACTGAACTGACCATGATAAGATATCTCTATTATGTCCTGTATAGAACCATAATAGATGACATCTCCCACTATAGGATTTTGGTATTTGGTACTCGCAAAGCTGTGTTAAAGCAGTTAGAGTAACTCCGAAATTCTAAGTCACGGAGTTTGCATCGCGTTTCATGGTATGGAATCAGTAACCATTAACAGATACCCTGTATACTTTTTAGCAACGTAAGAAGGCCCTTTTGAAAGGCTTTTGATATGATCTGGGATAATTTCTTGACCTTCTTGAAGCTTCAAATCAACTTGATCTCTAAACCATTCCATGAAATCCTTGCTATGATCCTGAGCACTATTCTATTTTCTTTTCCGTTGAGTGCTAACAAAAATCTGGTGCTCACTGTAATTAAAAACAAAATGTCACACAAGCATAATAAGGTGCTATAATATACATAGGGGAAAAAATACTACATTAAGTTAGTTATCTTACTTGATGTATCTCTCGACTTCTTCATAATCACAATTGAATAGGACATATCGATGCGCTTGAGCCCATATGATACGATCAATTTTGAAACCATGATGCTTCTTTTTCTTGGAGGTTCGTCATTTTCCCTTGATAGGACGTCCTACCTTAGGGAAAAATGACTTTGATTTGCTATGATTATCAACTCTATGTGAAGGATTGTTTGACTTTTTCAAATATCTAGCAATGAATGCAGCACATTCTTTAGCTTGGTATCCCTCTGCCATCGAGCCTTCCGGACGACCCTTATTCTGAACATCCTGTTTTAACTCCCACAGATACCTCTCAATTCCATACATACACCTATTTCCAACAGGACCACCTAGCTTAATTGGTTCCACCAAATGTACAGGTAAATGAACCATTATGTCAAAAAAGGCAGGTGGGAAAATACCTTCTAACAGACAAAGAGTTTCGACTATCTTAGAATGGAGTTTGTCAAGATGTCGAGGATCTACATCTTTACTCCAAATTCCCTTAAAAAATGCACTAAGTCTTATCAAAGGAGTTGCAACATCTTTTGGTAATGTTGTCTTAACAGCAATAGGGAGCAGATAATTCATCATAAAATGAGCATCATGGCTCTTGTAGCTTGTGATTTTTCTTTCTCCAACTTGCACACATCGAGAAATATTAGAAGCATACCCTTGAGGTAACTTAACATTTTTAATAACCTGGCAGAACTTGCATTTTTGTTCCGCTGACATCCAGAACCTAGACCTTGGGAATTCTTCGCTGCCATCGTCATATACTATAGGTTGAAGCTCGGGCATCACTTTAAGTTCTAACAAATCTCGACGAGCACTTTTATGATCCCTGATCTTTCCGGGGATGTCTAACAATGTCCCAATGACATTATCAAACACATTTTTTTCTATGTGCATTACGTCAAGATTATGACGAGTAGAGCAATGCTTCCAATATGGCAACTTGAATAATATGGATTTCTTTCTCCATGGGTTTGGATCTTCCTCATCACGCCTTTTTCTCGTTCCCTTATTTCCAAAATCATTTGGAAAATCAAGCAACAAATTCACAATATCAGTTCCCTTCAAAGGAACAGGTTCACTTGTTTCCTCGATCTCTCCATCAAAATCTCTTTTGTTTTGACGCCAAGGGTGAGTCAATTAAAAAAATCTACGAAAATGCTTGTAGAAAACCTTTTTAGAATGATCTAACCATTGGCCATCAGTTTCATAATGACATAAAGGCCATGCTAAATAACCCTTTGTACTCCACTCTGACAACATTGCATAAGCGGGAAAATCACTCACAGTAGTCATCACTGCTACACGCATGTCAAACCTTTGATTGCTTGAAACATCATAAGTTTCTAGCCCATGCTCCCACAAATCCTTTAAATCTTTAATCAAGGGCTGCAAATATATATAAATTTCGTTGCCTGTGGAAGTAGGGCCGGGAATAACCAAGGATAGCATCAAAAACTCGGGCTTCATAAGCATCCATGGTGGCAAATTATAATAATTTATCAAGATAACTGGCCATGTACTATGTACAATGCTCATTGAATTGAACGGGCTAAACCGTCAGTTGCTATCCCCACCCTGACATTCCGTGGATCCTTAGCAAATTGTTTATACTTAGAGTCAAAGTCTTTCCAAGCTTGGCCATCCGATGGATGTTGTAAATGAAGGAAATAATGCCCTTGGTCCAAGTATGCATTTAATGATAAGTCTAATAAATGCGGTTCAATATTAATTAACAAGTTAATAATTCAGTGAGATCAAGTGAGCTGAATGCCTAGCTAGAGGCCCTTTCAGTTCAAGAGGAATTAATGATATTAATCCACAGCTTACTCTTGACTGAACCCGTAGGGTCACACAAATAGTACGTAAACGGATCAAGTATTTAATGGCATTAAATACTCCATCTATGGATATTCGGAATCGACGGATCTTGGTTTCAGTGGAAGCTGAGATCATCAAAGGCAAGTAAATGAATACTCCGAAAACGATGATATTAAACAAACACGCCAAGGCCTCGACCAAGCCCAGCGCAAGGCCAAGCCCACCCAAGGCTTGGCGCGCGAGCACGGATCAACGAATGGGCTGCGAGCATGGGCCTTGGCGCCGTGTAGCTCGCGTGGGCCGCGAGGCATGCGCGCGGGCTATGCGGTGCTCGTGCGGTGCTCATGTGCGTGCTATACGAATCCTAAAGCTATCGGAATTCGTACATTGATTAAATCCTAATCCTAATCCTAAAAGATTAAATTAATTATTTAGAGTTCTAAAAGGATTCTAATTAATTAATTAGTATTCTAACAGGATTCAAAATCCTTTCCATGGTTCTATAAATATATGCCTAGGGTCATAAATTTATACACGAGTTTTTTTAACAAGTATTCATACAATTAAATCAGTGATTTTTGAGCAGAAAAATCAGTCATATTACTTGCCCATATTAGCCGAAAATTATAGTACCTTAAGGGCGATTCTAGTTGGTCAATCTTAAGGCGAATCCGGACGTGCCATGGACTATCTACGGAGGGACGACACTTGGAGTCCTAAAGACTTGTTCTTGTTCGGTTCGGGCGCAGCTAGGGAAGTGTATGCACCTAAATTATGCTAACTGATTATGTGTAAATAATATATTTCCTGGCATTAAGGTTTTCCGCATGATTTATGTTTTGTCATATGTATCATAACCTAACAGTGGTATCACGAGCCTCTTATTATTTACAAAATCTAAATTGCATGACATGGTTAAATTTTACAAATTTGCAAAGAATTAAAAGGGGTGATTAATTTTCGTAATTGTTAATTAATTGCAAATTGCGTTTATTTAATTATATGTACGCAGTTTTTCGGCAGTTTATTCGTTACTCAACCAAATCGAGTGATTTTTGTGTCAATTCCGCATGTAAAAGGCATTCTAAAATTTTGACAAAAACACTCTTTTTCGGCCGAACCCAGAATTCCCAAATTCGAAGCCTAACTATGACTTTTCGGAGGTTTTAGTTTTTCGAACGCAAAAGTTTGTAAATTTAAGATGTTAAATTGAATATTTGCGATTACTGTTGATAAATCTTGAATTTTTGATTGACCTATTGTATATGTTTAACAAATTTGAATGCCTAGACTTGTTAATTATACAACCTAATTTGTAATTATAATTAATTTGTTGAAATTCGAATAATTTAGAATTGATTTGATTTTCATAATTAATTAATGATTTAATTAGGTACCCATGATTAAAAACCACCCTAAAAATTGTTAATTTATGATAAATTTTAAATTTTTATGACCTAGATTTGAATCCATGTTAATCGGAAATTAATTGATTAATAAATTTTCGATTTTTCGCCCTAAAATTATGAAAATAATATGATTTATTATTTTGTCATTAATTTTAAATTAAAAAGTTTTAATTTTTATATAATTCGCTCATAAAAGTTGCACGCACAAAGCAAAGGAAGCTACGTGTTACCCTTAAGGGGTGTTGTATAGTGCGGGCATGCGACGACGAGCAAGGGAGCTCGTCGCCCATGCGGTACGAATGCAGCGAGCAACGAGCGTAGCATGCACAAGGAAATGGTTGCCTAGGGGCTGTGTGCTACGCATGTGGGGCGATGGGGCGATGGGCAAGCAAGTGCAGCAAGCAAGGCAAGCACGTGTGGGCAGCGATGGATGCTGCGCCACAACGTGCGTTGTTTTGCCCAACAGCACGCCAAGGCAGAAGCCAAGGCAGCGACAAGCGCAGCACAACGTGCACGCGGGCAGCGTTGGCTGGCCTGTCCAGCAAGTGTTGCCCAGCAGCGCGCCAAGGCGATGGGCGAGTGGGCTGCGCGCAAGCGTGGCTCGCTGGGCCTGACGTATTGGTGCGTTGTTGCTTGGGCTTTGCGGTACGATCAATCGAGTGACAAGGGGTTTGTTGCTTGTTGGACTTGACGAGGCATGGGCGCAAGCCCATGGCCTTGTCTTGACCCGATTGGTTCGTTTTAATTTTAATTTGAAATTTTCAGTTCGGAAATAATTTTAATTAATTTTAAAATTAATAATTTAAATTGTTTTCTCGGATTTTAATTTTGAATATTATAATTATTATAAATTTTTATTTATACTAATTATTTTACTAAAATTAAACCTTGAATTAATTTAAATTCTTAAATTCAACTGAATATAAATTAAATAAATGGATTCGATTATAATTTTATATGAGCTTTAAATTTTAATTAAACTTGTATGTTTCCGGTTAGACTAGAAATACATTTTTATGTTTAAAATTAGTAAAGCATATAAAGTTATTGGTTTAAGTGGGAGCCTTTAGTCATAAACTCTTGATTAGGTCTACAAATCCTTTAAGGTTAAACAACTTGATTAGAATTAATAAGGACTGAATAATTGGTAGATTATTGGTGCCCTTGATTAATTGCTGCAAATATTTATGTGATGCATAACGTGTTTTACTAACCAGCTATGTGAGCCATTCATGATAATGAATGGGTGAATGGTATATATTGTATATGTACTGTTTTGCAGTTTATTGAAAAGTGACTAGTATGGCCCAAATAGGATAGAAAATATGGCCTGCGTACCATTAATTTGAATGTAATATTGGTCTAATGCACCAAAGTATGTTTTTTCAATTCAAATATGGTCTTCGTACCATCAAATAGTTGTAGTTAGTTTAATTATAGCTGATCCTATTTGAAGAAAATGGCGCCTCCCACGGTGAAATTCAAGACGGAGTTTCCAACCCTTTTTCAAGACGGATTTTGAAGTTGAAGCTTCAAGATGAAGTCGGACCATACTAGATCACATTTATCTTATGCATGCTTTAAGTTATTTATTGCTTTTAAATATGTCTTAAATATGCATGAGATTGTGGCTTGATTATGTTGCATGATTAAGGATTTTAGTTCACTTAAAATCTAACCAACATAGTAAGAGCCTTAAGTTCCAAACTTAAAAAATTGAGTTAAAAGGTGCCATGCCAAAATAACACTTACTTGGATAACCTTTACATCAATCTTAGTAATAGTTTTCCGCCATAGCGAGGTATTACTTATTGATTCTAAAGGGGTAAGGTACACAAACAATTGTGAGTACATGTTAGTTTTGGTGAAACTCAACGATATAAGTAAGGAGTCCTTTTATGTCGTGGCAAAATCGATAGGTTTACCTAATAAGTTCTTAGACGCACCTATCAACCAAGAGTAGTTTCTAGACTATTAGCAAAAGGCTTTTGCTTACCTAAAAGATTTTAGAATTGAGTCAAAATACATTATGTGCTTAATTCTTCAATAGTTTTTAGGGTCTTGGAATCATTTTATTCACACCTGCCGGGACACGTAACTTGAATAAAATGCTTAATGAACATTAAATTATGCATGTATGTTAGAATTTAAGTTTATTAAGAGAAACTGTGAATGATTATTTATTTGTTTATTCTTTTTCTATTGTAGTTTTACTATGGCAAACAACAATCAAAACATCATCATGGGTTCTGAGCTTATGGTAAAGCTGAACCTAACAAATTTTCTTGAATGGGAAGCTAAGCTAGTTGAAATAGTCAGACTCAATGGACTTGAGTATGTACTGTTACATCCCATGCCAAGCTACTATGCCAGAGACATGACCCCTGAAAGATTTGCCGCCTGGGATGCGGATCTCAAAAAGGTTATGAGTCTCATGCTGAACAATATCCCTGATGAATGGGCTAGAAGGTTTGTAGCTTAAGAACCTTTTACGCTCATTAAGAATCTGAGGGATATCTGTCGTGGAAGCACAGAGGACAAGGACTTAAACGTCCATGAGTTGATTGAATCAATGTCTGGTCTAAAGGTTAGTTCTCCTAACAGGTGTTATAGGATGGAGGTCCAAGAAACACATGTTCTGCTCCTTCGCACTAAACAGAGGGTAGGCGTCCCACTAAGGTTCCATGTGGAGCTTATGATTTCATATTTTGATCGCCTAAGTCTACTAGGAACCCCAATAAGCGAAAGGATGGCAGTCTCTATCTTGCTCAATTCACTGCACAATGGGTTTAGTCGCTTCAAGCAACTATACCTAAGTGAACCAAGAGAAGAAACAGTTGCAGAATTTGTTCACCTTGTCAGAAAGGCTGAGATAATACTCGACTGTGAAGCCAAGGATTTACTCAAGGCTAAAGGGAGACCCTTCAAGAAAGGTGGAAAGTCCAAGGGCAATGCTAAATCAAAGCAGGACAAGTCCACATCAAGCTGTCTTTATTGTGATGGAATAGGCCATTACAAAAGAGAATGTCCAAAGCTAAAGGAAGATCAGAAGAAGGGAACATTCGTTCCATCTTCAGGTATTTTCGTTATAGACTGTATACTTGCTAATTCAACTTCTTGAGTATTAGATACAGGTTGTGGCTCACACTTATGTTCCAATTCACAGGGACTAAGAAGAAGTAGAAGGTTAAGCAAGGGTGAAGTCGACCTACGAGTGGGAAATGGAGCAAGGATTGCTGCATTAGCTGTAGGAACTTATTATTTGTCGTTGCCCTCTGGGCTAGTTTTGGAACTGGAAGACTGTTTCCATATTCCAAGTCTTACTAAAAACATCATTTCTGTTTCTTGCTTAGATGCTAAGGGATTTTCCTTTTTAGTAAAAACAATAGTTGTTCGTTTTATTTTAAAGAGATGTTTTATGGATCTGCTAGATTAGTCAATGGACTTTATTTATTAGATCACGACAAACAAGTTTATAACATAAATACCAAAAGGCCAAAAAGGATGACTCAGATCTCACCTATCTGTGACATTGTCGATTAGGCCATATTAACTTGAAACGCATGGAAAGACTTCAAAAAGAAGGAATTCTAGAACCATTTGACTTAGAGGATTATGGTAAGTGCGAATCATGTTTACTTGGTAAAATGACAAAGCAACCTTTCTCTAAAGTTGGAGAAAGAGCAACTGAACTATTGGGTTTAATCCATACAGATGCATGTGGACCAATGAGTACAAATTCTAGAGGTGGTTTCAGCTACTTTATCACTTTCACTGATGACTTAAGTAGATATGGTTATGTCTACATAATGAAGCATAAGTCTGAATCCTTTGACAAATTCAAGGAATTTCAGAGTGAAGTAGAGAATCAATTAGGCAAAGAAGATTAAGGCACTGCGGTCTGATAGAGGCGGTGAATATCTGAGCTATGAATTTGATGACCATCTGAAAGAATGTGGAATTCTATCAGAATTGACTCCTCCTGGAACACCACAATGGAACGGTGTGTCGGAACAGAACCTTGCTAGACATGGTTAGATCAATGATGGGTCAGGCCGAACTTCCAATAGAATTTTGGGGACATGCACTAAATACATCTGCACTCACTATAAATAGAGCTCCGTCTAAAGCTGTTGAAAAGACTCCATATGAGTTATGGTTTGGAAAGCCTCCAAAAGTATCTTTTCTTAAGATTTGGGGATGTGAAGTATACGTCAAACGATTAATTTATGACAAACTTCATCCAAAATCTGACAAATGTATCCTTGTGGGCTACCCAAAGGAAACAAAGGGGTATTACTTCTACAATACATCTGAGAACAAGGTGTTTGTTGCTCGAGATGGTATCTTTTTGGAAAAGGATCACATTTCCAAAATGACAAGTGGGAGAAAAGTAGACCTCGAAGAAATTCGAGTCGAACAACAAACTCTAGAGAATGATCAAGATGACATTCAGGATGAAACTCAGAGATCTTTAGAAGTATCTGGTGAGAATCATGGACAATCTAGAAATGTAACCCCGCGTAGATCGCAAAGATATAGATCTCAACCGGAAAGGTACTTAGGTATTTTGAAGAACGAGAGCTATGACGTTCTATTATTTGAAAGTGATGAACCTGCGACTTACAAACAAGCTATGACGAGCCCTAGATCCAAGCAATGGCAAGAAGCCATGCAATCTGAATTAGACTCCATGTCTGAAAACCAAGTTTGGGATTTGGTCGATTTGCCAGATGGCTACCAAGCCATAGGAAGCAAATGGGTTTTGAAACTGAAAAAAGACAAGGATGGGAAAATTGAAGTTTTCAAAGATAGATTGGTTGCAAAAGGTTACAGTCAAGTCCACGGTGTGGATTACGATGAAACCTTTTCACCAGTTGCAATGCTAAAGTCTATTCGGATAATGTTACCAATCGCTGCATATTACGATTACGAAATATGGCAGATGGATGTCAAAACCGCTTTCTTAAACGGCGTTTTAACAGAAACTGTGTTTATGACACAGCCTGAGGGTTTTGAGGATCCAAAGAATGCTAAAAAGGTATGCAAGCTTAAGAAATCAATCTACGGATTGAAGCAGGCATCAAGGAGCTGGAATATACGTTTTGATGAAGCAGTCAGTGACTTTGGTTTCATCAAGAACGCAGACGAATCTTGTGTATACAAGAAGATCAGTGGGAGCAAAATTGCTTTTCTAGTATTATATGTCGGCGACATATTACTTATCGGAAATGACATTCCTATGTTGAACTCTGTCAAGATTTGGCTTGGGAAATGTTTTTCGATGAAGGATCTAGGAGAAGCACAGTACATACTGGGCATCAAGATTTACAGAGATAGATCTAAAAAGATGATTGGACATAGTCAAAGCACTTATATCAATAAGGTGCTTGAAAGGTTCAAGATGGCAGACTCCAAGCGAGGCTACCTACCCATGTCTCATGGAATGACTCTAAGCAAGACTCAGTGCCCAAAAACACTTGATGAGCGTAGACGAATGAATGGGATTCCATACGCATCATTGATTGGTTCAATAATGTATGCTATGATATGTACACGCCCGGATGTTGCGTATGCACTCAATGCTACGAGCAGATACCACTCAGACCCAGGAGAGGCACATTGGACTGCTGCCAAGAACATTCTGAAGTACCTGAAAAGGCACAAAGATGACTTCCTGTTCCATGGTGGAGATGATGAATTAATTGTTAAAGGCTATACGGACGCAAGTTTCCAAACCGACAAGGATGATTTCAGATCATAGTCCGGGTTTGTCTTCTGCCTCAACGGAGGTGCAGTAAGCTGGAAAAATGCTAAGCAAAGAACCATTGCGGATTCTACAACTGAAGCGGAGTACATTGTTGCACATGAAGCAGCAAAGGAAGCTATATGGCTAAGGAAGTTCATATGTGAGCATGGTGTAGTCCCCTCCATTAAAGGACCAATAGCCCTATATTGTGATAATAATGGAGCTATTGCACAAGCAAAGGAGCCTAGACACCACCAAAGAGTCAAGCATGTACTTCGTAGATTTCACCTTCTACGAGAATTCGTTGAAGTCGAGATAAGCAAGATTGGAAATGATGACAACATCTCAGATCCATTGACTAAACCTCTGCCGCAGGAGAAACACAACTCGCACACTGCAGCTATGGGAATCAAGCATATTGGAGAATGGGTTTGATGTCCTTGTTTAATGTTTTAAAGTTTTAGAGTTTAATACTTTGTAAAACATTATTGGTTAATCATTCACAATAAATGAATAGAATTCATTTTTCCATTTAATTTGTGGTTTATTAAATGATGAGTCCCTTCAATTTGACAATATATTCAAGATAGACTGTCAGGACCAGTCATGTGACTAAGAAATGTCTATCAAGTGAACTTGAATGTCAAAAGTTGAAAATGGTCCCTGGTCGGAGTTTTCTATAAAGATGGACGCATAGAAAACGTTAGACGACTAGAATTCAAGATGACTAGTAGTTCTGTTTCTTGAACTATGTGGACATGGCAATGTCGTAATCATTTGCATAGATACTTGGGAAGACTAGTATCGGACAGACCTATGAAACTTTACTGTAAGAGATGAAAATCTGTCATAAGTAAATTTCATTAAAATTATTAGACACTAATCCTCAATACCTGAGTGATTTGAGATTACTTGTTTGAGAACTGCTTACTTTGACGTTGTCAACCGTCGCACCGTAAAAGGAGGCTATAAAGGCACCGCTCAGGTAATCACCTATCAAACGAAGTCTAATCTCAAGATTGCAGGATTAGGATTGTCCTCCCATAAATCGGGATAAGATGCTGAAAGTTGTACAAGGCCACTCGGAGAGCTAGAAACTGTAAAATGCATGGCCGTGCTCAGATGAATCATAAGCTATGATTATCTGTTTATTTGATCAGTTGAACTCTGAAACCGAGAAACACCTCTAGACATAATAAGGATGACAACTCTTACCTTATATTCAAGAGCAAGCATTGAGCGACAAAGGAATTAGGAAATGCACACTTGTCCCTAAGGACAAGTGGGAAACTGAAGGAAATAATGCCCTTGGTCCAAGTATGCATTTAATGATAAGTCTAATAAATGCGGTTCAGTATTAATTAACAAGTTAATAATTCAGTGAGATCAAGTGAGCTGAATGCCTAGCTAGAGGCCGTTTCAGTTCAAGTGGAATTAATGATATTAATCCACAACTTACTCTTGACTGAACACGTAGGGTCACACAAATAGTACGTAAACGAATCAAGTATTTAATGGCATTAAATACTCCATCTATGGATATTCGGAATAGACGGATCTTGGTTTCAGTGGGAGCTGAGATCGTCAAAGGAAAGTAAATGAATACTCCGGAAACGATGATATTACCGGACACGGAAATATGGATCGTATCGAAAATATAAATATTATCCAAGTCGTAGATGTTGCCGGAAACGGAAACATGGTACGTATCGGAAAATATTATCGGAAATGGAAATATTACCGGAATCGGAAATATTGCCGGAAAAGGAATATTGTCAGAATCGGAAATATTATCGGAATCGGAAAATAATTCCGGAAACGGAAATATTAAATATTTGTTCGAAACGGAAATTAATTCCGGAAATCGAAAATGTTAAATATTGTTCGTATCGGAAATGAATTCCGGAATCGGGAATTTAATCGGAAGCGTATCGTACGAATTAGCATTGGACGAGGCTTGCTAGACGAAGGCCCAACACGAAGCCAGGCCGTCGCCTAGCAAGCCACACGCATCAAACAAACACGCCAAGTCCTCGACCAAGCCCAACGCAAGGCCAGGCCCAGCCAAGGCTTGGCGCGCGAGCACGGATCAGCGAATGGGCTGCGAGCATGGGCCGCGGTGCCGTGTAGGTCGCGCGGGCCGCGAGGCATGCACGCGGGCTGTGCGGTGCTCGTGCGGTGCTCGTGTGCGTGCTATACGAATCCTAAAGCTATCGGAATTCGTGCATTGATTAAATCTTAATCCTAAAAGATTAAATTAATTATTTAGAGTTCTAAAAGGATTCTAATTAATTAATTAGTATTCTAACAGGATTCAAAATCCTTTCCATGGTTCTATAAATATATGCCTAGGGTCATAAATTTATACACGAGTTTTTTTAACAAGTATTCATACAATTAAAGCAGTGATTTTTGAGCAGAAAAATCAGTCATATTACTTGCCCATATTAGCCGAAAATTATAGTACCGTAAGGGCGATTCTAGTTGGTCAATCTTAAGGCGGATCCAGACGTGCTGTGGACTATCTACGGAGGTACGACACTTGGAGTCCTAAAGACTTGTTCTTGTTCGGTTCGGGCGCAGCTAGGGAGGGCACGCTACAAAGTGTATGCACCTAAATTATGCTAACTGATTATGTGTAAATAATATGTTTCCTGGCATTAAGGTTTTCCGCATGATTTATGTTTTGTCATATGTATCATAACCTAATAGTAAAAGCTCAACCGTTTCATGCCCATTAGCATGCCATGTCATGTATGTTGCTGTTTCTTCACACATAAATAGCCTTTGCAACCTCTTTTTTATCGGAATGTATCTAAGAATCTTTCTAGGAATCTTATGAGTCTTTCCATTTTCTTGTTGTACGTTTGGATCTTTGCCATTCGATTTCCATCTAGGCGTTTCACAAACATGACAACATGTTGCATTTGCATGCTCCTCCCAATACAACATGCAATCATTGGGGCATGCATCTATCTTCGTGTAATCCATGCCTAAAACTTTAAGAACCGTCTTCGCTTCATTAAAAGAGGCAGGGACTTTTGATGCATCAGGCAACACCTCCTTAAAAATCTCCAATAACAAATCAAAACACCAATTAGGTAACCGAACATCACACTTATAAATAAAAAGTCGGATCATGAAGGAGAGTTTAGAATGTTTCTTGCAACCAGGATACAATTCCTCCTGACCTTCTTCTACCAACTTAAAAAACTGTTTGGCCTCATCATTTGGCCCCTCTCTAAAAGCATCTTGTACCCCATGCAACAACTCTGCTACATCATCTTTCCAATCATTTATGATCGATTGTTCTTCATGATCAAATATCGTTCCTTCAGTTTCGATGTTGATCCCTAACTCTGACAACTTGTCCATCCTTGGCACAAAACCATTACAAACTAGGTGATCTCTAACATCATTCTTATAGCGCCAATAATGATAATGACAACTATCACACGGATAAGAAATTTGGTTCCCTTGAGACTTGGTAGTGTTAGGTTATGATTCATATGACAAAACATAAATCATGCGGAAAAACCATAAAGCCAGGAAAGCATATTATTTATACATAATCATTTAGCATAGTTTAGATGCATACACTTTGTTGCGTGCCCTCCCTAACTGCGCCCGAACCGAACAAGAACAAGTCTTTAGGACTCCAAGTGTCGTCCCTCCGTAGATAGTCCACAGCACGTCCGGATCCGCCTTAAGCTTGACCAACTAGAATCGCCCTTAAGGTTGCTTAGGAATTTCGGCTATTTAGGTGCAAGTGTATGACTGATTTTTCTTCAAAATCTTACCTTTAGAATACTTCAATTGTGTCTATAAATTATGACCCTAGGCACCTATTTATAGAGGTATGGAAAAGGAACTGGAATCCTACTAGGATACGAATTAATTAAACTAGAATCCTATTAGAACTCTTATTTAATTAATTTATCCTTTTAGGATTAGGAATTTAATCATATATCGAAACCTAATAGCTTTAGGATTCGTATAGCACACAAACACACACACGCACGCACAACAGCCCAAGAGGGGCGCCATGCGCGCGCGCAGCCCGCGAGCTCGCAGCCCATTGCCACGAGGCCCACACGCTGCCGCAGCCTTGGCGCGCGCTGGGCCTTCCTTGCGGTGGGCCTGGCGCAGCCTTGGCTGGTGCGTTGTGGCGCGCTGGCTTGCTGGGCAATGACCCGGCTTCGTGCTCTTACTATGTTGGTTAGATTTTAAGTGAACTAAAATCCTTAATCATGCAACATAATCAAGCCACAATCTCATGCATAATTAAGACATATTTAAAGCAATAAATAACTTAAAGCATGCATAAAATAAATGTGATCTAGTATGGCCCGACTTCATTTTGAAGCTTCAACTTCAAAGTCCGTCATGAAAATGGATTGAAAACTCCGTCTTGAATTTCACCGTGGGAGGCGCCATTTTCTTCAAATAGGATAAGCTATAATTAAACTAATTACAACTATTTGATGGTACGCAGACCATATTTAAATTGAAAAACAAATTTGGTGCATTAGAACAATTACATTCAAATTAATGGTGCGCAGACCATATTTTCTATCCTATTTGGGCCATACTAGTCACTCCATAACCTGCAAAACAGTACATATACAACATATACCATTCACCCATTCATTATCATGAATGGCCCACATAGCTGGTTAGTAAAACACGTTATGCATCACATAAATATTTGCAGCAATTAATTAAGGGCACCAATAATCTACCAATTATTCAGTCCTTATTAATTCTAATCAAGTTGTTTAACCTTAAAGGATTTGTAAACCTAATCAAGAGTTTATGAATAAAAATGCTCCCACTTAAACCAATAAATTCATATGCTTTACTAATTTTAAACATAAAAATGTATTTGTAGTCTAACTGGAAACATACAAATTTAACTAAAATTTAAAGCTCATATAAATTTTTTTATAATCGAATCCATTAATTTAATTTATTTCAGTTGAATTAAACGAATTTAAATTAATTCAAGATTTAATTTTAGTAAAATAATTAGTATAAATAAAATTTATAATAATTATAATATTCAAAATTAAAATCCAAGAAAACAATTTAAATTACGAATTTTAAAATTAATTAAAATCGTTTCCGAACTGAAAATTAAAAATTAAATTCAAAGCGCATCAATCGGGTTAAGACGAGGCCATGGGCTTGCGCCCATGCCCCGTCGTGTCCACGAGGCATCATCGCCCCTCACGAGTGATCGCACAGCAAGGCACGAGCAGCTGCCACGCGCAGACGTAGCAAGCCGAGCCACGCTTGCACGCAACATCGCTCGCTGCTTCGTAGCGCAGCAGTTGCTTGGCGAGGCTGGGCGAGGCAGCGCTCGTGATGCGAGGCACCCCTCGCTGCCCGCGCGCGTGCCTGCCTTGCTCGCTCGCCTTGCTTCTTCGCCCATCCGCCCATGCATCATCGCAGCACTCGACGCAAGGCAGGGCTGCTGCCTTGTGCTCGCGTGCTACTCGCCTTGCTCGCTGCATTCGTATCGCATGGGCGACGAGCTCCCTTGCTCGTCGTCGCATGCCCGCACTATACAACACCCCTTAAGGGTAACACGTAGCGTCCATTGCTTTGTGCGTGCAAGTTTTATGAGCGAATTTCATAAAATTTAAAACTTTTATTTCCAAAATTAATGACAAATTAATAAATCATTTTAATTTCATAATTTTAGGGCGAAAAATCGAAAATTTATTAATTAATTGATTTCCGATTAACATGGATTCAAATCTAGGTCATAAAAATTTAAAATTTAACATAAATTAACAATTTTTATGGTGGTTTTTAATCATTGGTGCCTAATTAAATTATTAATTAATTATGAAAATCAAATTAATTCTAAATTATTCGAATTTCAACAAATTAACCATAATTACAAATTAGGTTGTATAATTAACAAGGCTAGGCATTCAAACTTGTTAAACATATACTGTAGGTCAATCAAAAATTCAAGATTTATCAACAAGAATCGCAAATATTTAATTTAACATCTTAAATTTACAAACTTTTGCGTTCGAAAAACTAAAACTTCCGAAAAGTCATAGTTAGGCTTCGAATTTGGGAATTCTGGGTTCGGCCGAAAAAGAGTAATTTTGTCAAAATTTTAGAATGCCTTTTACATGTGGAATTGACACAAAAATCACTCGATTTGGATGAGTAACGAAGAAACTGCTGAAAAACTGCGTACATATAATTAAATAAACTCAATTTGCAATTAATTAACAATTACGAAAATTAATCACCCCTTTTAATTCCTTGCAAATTTGTAAAATTTAACCATGTTCATGCAATTTAGATTATGAAAATAATAAGAGGCTCGTGATACCACTGTTAGGTTATGATTCATATGACAAAACATAAATCATGCGGAAAAACCATAAAGCCAGGAAAACATATTATTTACACATAATCATTTAGCATAGTTTATATGCATACACTTTGTTGCGTGCCCTCCCTAGCTGCGCCCGAACCGAACAAGAACAAGTCTTTAGGACTCCAAGTGTCGTCCCTCCGTAGATAGTCCACAGCACGTCCGGATCCGCCTTAAGCTTGACCAACTAGAATCGCCCTTAAGGTTGCTTAGGAATTTCGGCTATTTAGGTGCAAGTGTGTAGACACCTACTTTTGTCCCCATTCCCGCAAGGGAAAGGTTCGATGATGAAAACGTAAATCTCCACTTGACAACGCATCTCCTATGAAATAAACGAATCTCGATTCCCCATTTCATTTTACCCGAAACCTGCTATTTATGGAAACCTGCTAAAAATAGTAAACTGCCGTAAAAGGTAGCTTCTAAAAGTGGCAAATCATAAAAGATAGAAACCTGTCAAAATTAGGTGTTGCATTCCAACATAAATCCTAAATGAGATAGAAAACTGCGAGAATCCTATTCCTAATATGATTCGGAAATAAGAGTTACGTATTAATTGAAATCCTAACGAGCCTAGAGTTCGTAACGGGCCCGGATGCATTCCGTCACAAAATTGATACGCGCTAAAAGACTCGAGTTAATCTCAAACTCTACGGATTTCAGGAATCCGAATCTGACTAAAGAAAACAGCCCAGACCCTATTTTCAACGCATGGCTCTGGGCGCCGAAATCTTCGGCGCCCAGGCCTGGGCGCTGAAAGTACATGGGTACGTGTTTATTCCTTATTCTTTGTGGATTAGAACTCTGCAATTCTATCTTTCCACGAACTCTTCCCTATAAATAGGCCCCTAAATTCGACGTGAAAGGACACACATCAACACACAATTATATTCTGAGTATTGACTCCAACCCTTAGCCTAAGCCTCACGCTGCAAAACTGTTCACGCGTTCTGTCGCAATCGATCCATAAATCGAACAGAACGTATCCTGTCCCATAATTGAGATTCGTTAAATAAAAAGGAGAAATAGCAAAGTCAAAGTGGTTAGTTTTCTGAGAACCGTGACGCACCTCTCAATGGTGCGTCGTAATGTGTCCCTTTTCGATGATTTAATTGCTTTCCTCGCCCTTTTTATGAACTGTTAAACTAACCTAATCTGATTGTTCTATCACGCCTAACAAATATAATATTTTTGGGAAATCGGATTATCATGCTAGGTCCCTTAATATTATTTAAATCAGATAATCACGATCGAATTAGTATTATATGTTACATATTGCTAAAATCAACTCAGATTAGTTTAATAGTTAACGCATGTCCCTTCAATTATTTATGCTGAGCTAGTAAGGATATCCTGCCTTTGGAGTTATCGACGAGCGAAGTACTCCTCTCGGTAGTTACAGTCCCCTGAACCCTCAATCTCTACCTTGCGGGTGTATATTGAGAGATCCCCACACCAGGGATCACAAGGGAACGTACGGCCGTCGTGGTCAAACATAATTGCACTCCCTTTATGTCACGATAACCGGGTTTTGTCAGTTTTTCTCATTGTCGTTAAAAACTGAATGGCGACTCCTATATTACTATTCAATTGGGTGTATACTCACAGGAAATCCAATTACACTTGATTGAATAAAAAGAATCGTCACACCCACGAGGGACGAGGGCCTCGCGCTTTTTCGACCCCCTCACAGTGGCGATTCCACTGGGGATAGTGAAGGAAATACTCGTGCTTGTAGGTAATCAAAATAGCCGAAGGGTGAAACGATCCTACCCCGCGTTTATTTCCCCATCAAGTTGGGACGACCTGAAAATCAGCATATTAATGTAAACGGGCATAACATCATAACGAATCTCGGCTCCCTCGGGAGTTGGGACTAAGGATACCTTTTTTCGCCAATAGGGGGGTGCATACGCCGCGCATGTTTCCCACTCGGTACTTGTGCAGGTAGTACACCTATCCCGAACCCAATCGCTCGCCCATTAGGTCCCTCTCGCCTGCATGCCCCCTTGGCTTGCACTTGCGGGTTGGCCTCTTGAGCGAAATTCGTCTGTTGAAGACACTACCTCGACCGGGGCATGTGTTGGATCTACGATAGAAGCGGTACCAAGCCAGGCGCAAATAAACTACCCATAGAAGCCTATCATAAACTACGTAGCATATTTAATTTTCAAATCCATGTTTGTAATGTAGTTATGTGTAGCGAAATATGTGATTGTGTGTGACAAACTATCCTAGAAAACCAACGACCTTAAAAACTACCCTAACATTCATAGACTAATTTGCCAAAGAGTTATACCAAAACACGTGTTCCGCAAACCCGAATGATCGCCACAAAAATAAGCGACGCTCGGGATGGCCTGTAACGAATCCCACAAACGCTGCTACGCGTAAAGGACGTTATTAGGCAAGCACGCAAGTCGAAGTCGCATAAACAGAAGACAGAAAACGAGAACCAGCCAGGGACGCATTTTCAACGCCCCTGGCTGGGCGCCAGAATTTCTCACGCCCTTAGCTGGGCGCTGAAGTTGCTGCTTGGCCTTCTGGTCAGGCGCAGCAGCCTCGCTGCCCGAGCGAAAGGAAAATACGTAGCGCAAAAAAAAATTTCATCAAAAGAATTGCTACGAGGGCGTAAGAAAAGCACTCGATTTCAAAAAGCGACTCGTGAAAAATTAATAACTCTTTGTGTTGTTGTTGGGCCTCCTACGACGGCAATGCTCGGCACCAAAACCGAACGTGCTAATAACTATGAATGGCACACGGGCAAGTGTTTCGAAAATCCAAAGAATGACCAAATCAAAAAAAAAACCAAAAAGTGTACCGACAAAAGAAAAAACGAAAAACCAATTTAGAGAGTCGAAGTCTAGACTAAGTAATGCTTGAAACTTTGGGAACCTAAACTTTAGCTTATCTTATGCCTAGGACTGGTCCTGCCACTTGGTGCCGATCAGGGAATCAACGGTTAGTGCGTCTCGAAGATACATCGCCAACACCAGGTTTAGTAACTCCAAGCTCCGTTCGTCGTCCCTCGTTTCAAGGATCTCCGCTTCCCCAACCTCGATTCGCACCTTCAAACATGTCCATCGAAGATTTGCGAGACCAGATGGTCCAAATGACCCAACTTATGGGCCAACTGAAAATGGAAAATGAAGCTTTAGCGGCTGCGCAAGCCAAAAATGACCTCGATAATGAGAAGAGGATTGAAAAAATGGTCCTACAGCAAACCATGGGGAGCAAATACTTCTCCCTCGATCCTGAACCTTTTCCTGGCAAATTACCAGAAAAGTTCAGTTCATCTGACTTACCAAAGTTCAAGGCCACGGACAACTCCCGTGATCATCTACTGAGCTTTGTGAATACCATGAACTTGAAAGGCGTGGACAAGTCCATGTACTTACCTGCCTTTCCTTTGTCCTTGGAACCTGTGCCGCTCAAATGGTACTATCACCAGGACCCTAAGCTCTTCCCCACTTGGGAAGACTTTGTCAATGTCTTCATCAATCAATACTCGTCGAACATGGATTTCCAAGTCACCATGCGCGAGCTGGAAGTTCTCTTCCAAAAGAAAAATGAGGGTTTCACAACCTACTTTGCTAGATGGAGGGACCAGGCGGCCCAGCTAATCAATAGGCCTCCCGAAACAGAATTGGTCCCAAAATTCATTGACAACCTGGACACGGCTTACAGACAACACCTTAGGTACCTGGGACTCGACACTTTCAAAAGAGTTTATGATGTGGGAATAAAGATCGAGGACGACCTCGCCAAAACCATACAGAGCAAACCCACATATAAGACCAACACCTATAATCGGGGTAACACATCCCAAGCCCAAGAAGTCCATGCTGTAGAAGAGGCTCCCGCCCGAAGAAACCCTGTAAGATGGGTCCGAGACCGAAAGTTTGCCCCACTCGGGTCAACTTTGGTACAAGCCTTTGAAAGACTAACCAATCAAGGAAAGTTGAGACCTATAGGCCCCACCCGTGACCCTCCTGTCAAAAGCAAATATTGGGTCGAAGGTACTTACTGCAAATTCCATCAAGGAAACGGGCATGACAACGAAAACTGCTGGAGTCTAAAACATACGATCCAGGACATGATAGAGGATGAAGTGATACCTCTCCCTAACGTTGGCAAACCCAACAACAACAAGAGCCCACTCGGCTCTTGTCACATCTCTCTCGACCAACCAGAGAATTTCGACCCCACGGTGTATATTACACCTCAAGGTGCACCACTCGCTGTGGTCCCTATGGATCGAATCGAGAGGGAAGTGTGCGGTGTATGGAATGATGATGCTGAAGATATTTACTTATCTCAAGTCTCGGGCCAGGACCTCTTCACTGAAACTTGGCCCGGGTATGCTCTCATTGACACCACCCCTCAGGAGCCCGAGGTCGACAACCTCACCCGATCCGGAAGAATATACCAACCGGATATTCACCCACCTCCTATGGACGGCGTCCCGGTTAGGCAAACTCCTGAGAATGGACGGCACGCCACCGTCGCGGAAGTCATTGAAAATCCTCTCCTGAAACAACTAAAAAGAACCAAGGCTGAGAATACCATCTGGGATCTTATGTGTACTTCAAAGGAACATCGCGAAAAGCTTATTCGCTCACTTGACCTCATCTCAGTACCTACAGACATCACACCTGACTCATTGGTTAGCCATGTCACGAGAGATGCTGGAGAAAAGGCCATAGTTTTCACTGATAAAGACTTACCCAAAGAGGGGGGTGCTCACAATAAAGCCCTTTACCTAGTGGTTGGATGCAAAGGACAAAACATCCCCCTAGCGCTCGTAGATAATGGTTCGGCGGTTAATGTCTGCCCATTGCGAACCGCCCATTGCTTGGGGCTAGGAAGCGATGACTTCCAAACCTCCACGCAAGGGGTACGAGCTTATGATAACTCCCGAAGGCCTGTATTGGGAAAAATCAACCTTACCATACAAACCGGGCCTGTGGCACGCACCACGGAGTTTCAAATAATCGACATCAAGCCCACTTTCAACCTCCTCTTGGGGCGACCTTGGCTCCATGAATTAGGAGGAGTGGCTTCTACCTTGCACCAAATGGTTAAACTTAACCATAACGGGGTAATACTAGAAATCCGCGCCCCTCCTCTCGACGTCAGTTGTACTATGGTTGGAACGGCTGAAACTGCAGACGACCTTTATGGGTTTCAAATGGAAGAAACAATCCAGTTCATCGAAGATTATGATCCAGCATTCCTAGACCCGCATGCATCCCGAGTCATCCCTAGAATGCTGTTAGCTCAAGGCTATTTTCCAGGAACCCCATTGGGCATAAGGAAGAAGGAATGCACATTTCATCCTTTTCCCAACAAATCTACTCCCTTTGGCTTAGGTTATGAACCAACGGAGGAAGATATTGCTGACCACCTATCCAGGCTACGCCTTAACAAAACCAAACAAACCACCCTCCTTCCCCCATATCAAAGGACCCTTAACGGGATGTTCATTCGGGAAGGAGAAGAGCACCCATGCTGTGATTTCCCTGAACCCTTCGTTCAGAATGGCTTGCTAAAACCCGGATTTGAAATTTTCCATGACTGCCACACCGTGGATGAGGCACCCCACCTCACCCAGACTAAAACAGCTGAAATATTGGACAACCAGGCTCTATGGACATTGTTTAACGAATCGAGGCCTATGGAGGACGAGACTGTGATGACTACCCTAGCTTTACAAGATGAAGGTTTTGATCCAACCCGGTTAATCTCTCCTGCATCAACACTAGAAGAGGTCGAGAACGGATGGGTGAAGACATATCAGTGGGTCAACGCAAAAGGAATGGAATTCAAGATGAGTACCGGTGAAGGACCGAAGTTTTATGAGACTAAACCCCAGGCTTGAGCCACATAGATCACCATTAGTAAAAAGCGCCTAGTAGTTCTTTAGATTGATAGAAAAAATAGTAGAGACTTTAGATGGTCCTAAGGCCCTTTAGAATATGGGTCAGTTTTATTTCAGTGTGTTTTCCTTACTTTCCGAATCAATAAAGGCGTAATATTTCTCCTAAAATTTTTATTCTAACACTAAATAAACACCAAATGTACTTGCAAAATACATAAATAAAGAAGCGGCCCACTCCAGGCCCAACAAACAAAGCCCACTCGGTTTTAAAATAGTGCCATGGGAACCAATTCCCGAAACCCACAAAATAAACCACACTATCCCATTCATATCCCCAAAACCTAAAAAGCCAACCAGTGTCATCATAAGAGCCAATCCATGCAACCCAAAATCAAAGGAAATCAAAAATTTAAAAACAATGCAAATGTTACCAAAAAAAAGATTCATAAAACATAGATTCCATCATACCCTTCACTAACAACCCACCTCCAAAGCCTACAAAGATCTTCACAACTTTCGCACCCTAACTCCATTTTCAAAACTGTTTCAAGTCACCAATAGAAAAAATTAATCCAGACAAAAGTGCATTTCACGCTAATAGTCAAAAAAACCTCCAAAATAGCCTCAAAATTAACTTTGAATATGAAGCAAAATATCAAGGCACAAAAAAAAAGAAATAGAAATAAACGCAAGAACATGTGAAGCAAAGCGTCAAAAATTGACCGCCCAAGTCATTTTCAGCGCCCAGGGCTGGGCGCCGAAATTTCTGACGCCCCAGCCTGGGCGTTGAAACTCTCCGCCTGCCAAAAGTTTTCTTCTTGAAAGTGCTCGTCATTTTATCCGCACACAACAGAAAAATAACGAACACTTGGGGGGTACAGTACGTATCCAAATAGGTTTACCAAGAATATAGCTATACAAATTAGTCGAATTTTACGCAACCTATGGCAAAAAAAAAACGGCAGATGAAAATGATACTTCACTCATTTGAACAATTAAGTAATATGTTTCCACTTCAGGACATATCTACCGAAATCCGGCATACTAGAACTTATTCTAAAGCTAGAACTACGCGCGACCTGATTCTGACAAGATACGTAGGCAATCCTTACCAAGGATTCGGTCCAAATAATAAAAAAAAATATTCTTTGTGCAAAAAGTGTTAGACATATAAAATACATAAAAAAGAGGAGAAACAAAAATAAATGACAACTAAAAATACGCCTTTATTAAAATATAATAAGAAGGAAAACAAAGTGCTAGGAATAAAAACAAACACAACTGAAATAAATAAAGGGCACCTACACCCTAGCAAGAACTACACTACTCTAGTTCTTCCGGATCATCAAATAAAGTCTTGTAGAGAGCAATGTTCGCAGGATCCACCCCCACAGTCTTCTGCGCTGCCCCAATATCAATCTCCATAAGAACCGGCTCCTGGACACTAACTTCCAAAGATGTCAAGGCTTCAGAAACATTCTCAATTATAGCCCGCTCAGCCTCGAAGGCACAGGCAATGGTGGGAGAAGGGGTTATTATCATCAACTAGACTAGCCACTGTTTCTACAGGCGGCTGAGCCTTTCTAACCCATACATTGTTCCGGCGACGATCTCCGCGAGAGCTTGCATTTCTTTTAACAACAGCAGGCCCCTTCATGTTAGGCATCTTTTTAGGCCTGAAACTAGAACGGGGAGGAACTTCCTTTCGCTTTCGATCAGGACGAGATTTCACAGTCTTAACACTATAGGTACGAGGTTTGGCAGAATTAGGACCCTCATACTAAACACGAATACGAGGTATCAAAAGCTCAGCCGGCTCCCCATTACGAGCCTCGGTCCTCACATCTTTGTCATCGGAGCTCATCCACAACTTGTAATTTTCAGAAAGACCCACAAAGCCATTTGTAGCTACGGCCCAACGCGGGAGACCATCATAATACTTGGCCCACGCTAAGACCCGTGTTTGTGAAAAGGCCGCTACCTTAGGTGGTACCGTATCAGAAAAGGGGATAGTCTGCCTTAAACCATATTGACGCATGACGCGGTAAGGGAAAATATAAATGGGACGAGATAGCCCCAACAAAGAAACATAAACCGATACATCAGACCCCCCTGTCATAGTAGTCAAACCCCACCATGGTACCACCCACTTAATAGAACAAATGCCATAAGTAAAAAAGGAGGTCCATTCGGCCTCGTCCTGGCCTTAGTGCAAGTATTTTCGGTTACCCAAAGCTATAGGGCGATAATGTTTAGGATCGGCAGGAGCTTCCAAAAGTCTAAGCCGTTCCGCAAGCCAAATATGCAAAAACAGGTACGATCGAATCAAAAGAATGAAAAGAAAGAAAAAACGGTTCCTGGGGCGCAGTTTCAACGCCCAGGACCAGGCGCCGAATATTCCAGCGCCGAACCCTGGGCGCTGAAACTCAGCCCCAGGCAAAATGAAATATATGCAAAAAAAAAACATACATGTGCGCAAGGAAAAGATCGATTACCTGCAGCAATAGGGGGCTTCCCTTAAAATATTCAGATTTGGCGCCCTTCTTCAGTTCATCCGCACTCACCAAAGTCTCAGCAACAACCAACGACATAATAGAATAGCAACTTTCGATCTGGCTAATCAAGGGGATCAACCTTATGTCACCGAACTCACCATTATTATTCGACAGCAAATAATGATTCAACAAGCTAAATACAAGGGCTCGAATGTTCAATTTTTGTTCGGTCATATTCTTCCTAGGCCTAAAGTGATGTTTTACAAGTTTCGCCAAGTTAACCTTATCATCTACAACAATTTCAGCAAACATGTTATCATCTAGCCCTAGGAAAGCCCTTATGGTTGTTTTACCCTCTTCAAAAGTACCAGGGGTAACAGAAGTAGCATTAGTAGGATAGCCAAGGATCGCAGCAAATTCATCAGGCAAGGGACATATTTCATTGCCCCGAAAGGCAAAAATATGATGATCGGAATCCCAAAAGCTTAGGGCAGCATGCAGAAAGTTATAATAGATATTAATTTGTTGTAAACCTAAAAGTGCCTCTAAGTGGTATTCTTTTAACAAAGCTTTTTCTGTGGGAGTAAGCGCCCGCAGCCAACGCCTAACAGTCCGTTGGAGTGAGAAAGTAGGGATCGACATGGCAAAAGCAGTGAATAATTAGAGCACAGCAAAAGGAGAGAAAGAATTTGAGAGTGGTGGAAAATAAGGACGTATCTAGCCCCTATATATAACTGAACGCACCCAATGACATCCTGATCCCATTCGGAAACGTGTTAGGAAATTCGAAAATCAAATATTACCAGGAAAGGACTTTCAGCGCCCACGCCTGGGCGCCGAAATGTTTAACGCCTGAACTTGGGCGCTGAAAATGCAGCCCAAGACCCAGATTTCACAAAACACGGAACAGGAAAGGACTTAAGACCGTGTTGCTAAACACGAGGCCCTATTGCAAGTAGGATCAAGCCCAAAGCACCTTTAGCTCCCAAATAAGCAAAAAAAATAAATAACATTAAAACTTGGTCGAAACTTAGACTCGTCTCAGAAAATGCTTATGTACACTTTCAAAAAAAAAAAAAAAAAGCAAGTTAAATATCATGGTCATTCTTCGAAACACCAAAAATATGTGTCGTCAAGTCATTGGTTTTCCAAATAAAAAATGTTTGTCTGTCAAAGAGTTAATCCGGGCCAAACTAAAACCGGATGTCGCCTGAAAACTAAAGTCGCACTCCACGGCTTCGCTAAAGCAGCACACTACTATAGAAGGTCGCTCGCACATACGAGCATGACCCCAAACATGGTTACAAGATGCGAAAAACAACCGACGAGCCCCAGTGCTTGGGGGGCTCGTGAAAAAATAGACTCCAACGAGGAGCGCGCGATCAAAATCACATTCCCAGACTGCGCCATACACCATATCATGTTTGGATATCTCAAAAAAATATATTGTTAAACAAAAATATACACAGTGTGGACCCACTTATAGGACACATCTAATCAGGAAATATTACGACCCACCAACAGGTTGTAATCACAAAAGCCCTTCTACATAGGCAAAATAAGAAATTCAAAATGGGCTCGCCCACCCTCAGCGGGCGGGGTCTGCGTCACTAGCCGCGCAGGTCCTCAGTTTTCGACAAAAATAAAGTCTTCAAATTTAAAATAGGCTCGCCATCTTCAGCCGGCGGGGTCTACGGCGCAAACCACGTAGGTCCTTTTTTTAAAAAAAAAACAAAATAAAATTTCAAAACAGATTCGTCCACTTCTATCGGACGGGGCGTCCACCCTCAGCGGACAGGTTCGCCATCTTCAGCCGGCGGGGTCTACGTCACAAGCCGCGTAGGTCCTTATTTTCAAAACATCAAAACAGATTCGTCCACTTCTATCGGACGGGGCGTCCACCCTCAACGGACAGGCTCGCCCACCTTTAGCGGGCGGGGTCTGCGTCACTAACCGCGCAGGTCCTTAGTCGCTGCAGCGAAAACTTTTGCTGGATTTTCCTTCGTTTTACGTCCTATAAAAACAAGGGTGCTGGATTTTTCCTTCGTTTTACATCCTATAAAAACAAGGGGGTTTTCTCGTTTAGCTAGCCCTAAAAATGAGAATCTTTAAAATAAAAAAAAACGTTTTTACCTCGTGATTGGGCTTGGCCAGGCCCAATAACACTTTACAGCTTTAATTTCGAAAAACTCTGTAGCTACTCCCAATGACAAAGTGAGGGAGTTTCTACGCACCTTTAGATCCTTCCAATGACAAAGTGAGGAAGTTTCTATACTATCAGTTGGCGAATCCCAATAACACGTGAGGGATATGTCGACACTTCAAGTGATGACCCTTAAGTCAAATGTTATCACTCGGGGGCTCGTGAGACCCTCGCAAGACAGGTCACATACACCATGGCTTGTGTGACGCACTCCGTCTAATACTTTGACCATCGTCTTACTCCAAGACTCAGTCAAAGTGGGGGCTAACTGTAGACACCTACTTTTGTCCCCATTCCCGCAAGGGAAAGGTTCGATGATGAAAACGTAAATCTCCACTTGACAACGCATCTCCTATGAAATAAACGAATCTCAAATTCCCATTTCATTTCACCCGAAACCTTTTATTTATGGAAACCTGCTAAAAATAGTAAACTGCCGTAAAAGGTAGCTTCTAAAAGTGGCAAATCATAAAAGATTGAAACCTGTCAGAATTAGGTGTTGCATTCCAACATAAATCCTAAATGAGATAGAAAACTGCGAGAATCCTATTCCTAATATGATTCGGAAATAAGAGTTACGTATTAATTGAAATCCTAACGAGCCTAGAGTTCGTAACGGGCCCGGATGCATTCCGTCACAAAATTGATACGCGCTAAAAGACTCGAGTTAATCTCAAAATCTACGGATTTCAGGAATTCGAATCTGACTAAAGAAAACAGCCCAGACCCTATTTTCAACGCCTGGCTCTGGGCGCCGACATCTTCGGCGCCCAAGCCTGGGCGCTGAAAGTACCTGGGTACGTGTTTTTTCCTAATTCTTTGTGGATTAGAACTCTGCAATTCTATCTTTCCACGAACTCTTCCCTATAAATAGGCCCCTAAATTCGACGTGAAAGGACACACAACAACACACAATTATATTCTGAGTATTGACTCCAACCCTTAGCCTAAGCCTCACGCTGCGAAACTGTTCACGCGTTCTGTCGCAATCGATCCATAAATCGAACAGAACGTATCCTGTCCCATAATTGAGATTCGTTAAATAAAAAGGAGAAATAGCAAAGTCAAAGTGGTTAGTTTTCTGAGAACCGTGACGCACCTCTCAAGGGTGCGTCGTAATGTGTCCCTTTTCGATGATTTAATTGCTTTCCTCGCCCTTTTTATGAACTGTTAAACTAACCTAATCTGATTGTTCTATCACGCCTAACAAATATAATATTTTTGGGAAATCGGATTATCATGCTAGGTCCCTTAATGTTATTTAAATCAGATAATCACGATCGAATTAGTATTATATGTTGCATATTGCTAAAATCAACTCGGATTAGTTTAATAGTTAACGCATGTCCCTTCAATTATTTATGATGAGCTAGTAAGGATATCCTGCCTCTGGAGTTATCGACGAGCGAAGTACTCCTCTCGGTAGTTACAGTCCCCCGAACCCTCAATCTCTACCTTGCGGGTGTATATTGAGAGATCCCCACACCAGGGATCACAAGGGAACCTACGGCCGTCGTGGTGAAACATAATTGCACTCCCTTTATGTCACGATAACCGGGTTTTGTCAGTTTTTCTCATTGTCGTTAAAAACTGAATGACGACTCCTATATTACTAGTCAATTGGGTGTATACTCACAGGAAATCCAATTACACTTGATTGAATAAAAAGAATCGTCACACCCACGAGCTCGCAGCCCATTGCCACGAGGCCCAAACGCTGCCGCAGCCTTGGCGCGCGCTGGGCCTGCCTTGCGGTGGGCCTGGCGCAGCCTTGGCTGGTGCGTTGTGGCGCGCTGGCTTGCTGGGCGATGGCCCGGCTTCATGATGGACCTTCGTCTGGCAGGCCTCGTCCGATGCTAATTCGTACGATACGCTTCCGATTAAATTCCCGATTCCGGAATTCATTTCCGATACGAACAATATTTAATATTTCCGATTCCGGAATTAATTTCCGTTTCGAACAAATATTTAATATTTCCGTTTCCGGAATTATTTTTCCGATTCCGATAATATTTCCGATTCTGACAATATTTCCGTTTCCGGCAATATTTCCGATTCCGGTAATATTTCCATTTCCGATAATATTTTCCGATACGTACCATGTTTCCGTTTCCGGCAACATCTGCGACTTGGATAATATTTATATTTCCGATACGATCCATATTTCCGTTTCCGGCAATATCATCGTTTCCGGAGTATTCATTTCTTGCTTGTGACGATCTCAGTTCCCACTGAAACCAAGATCCGTCGATTCCGAATATCCATAGATGGAGTATTTAATGCCATTAAATACTTGATCCGTTTACGTACTATTTGTGTGACCCTACGGGTTCAGTCAAGAGTAAGCTGTGGATTAATATCATTAATTCCACTTGAACTGAAGCGGCCTCTAGCTAGGCATTCAGCTCACTTGATCTCACTGAATTATTAACTTGTTAATTAATACTGAACCGCATTTATTAGACTTAATATTATACGCATACTTGGACCAAGGGCATTATTTCCTTCAGGTAGCAAAAGCCTTTTCAATGTATTGATATACTCCTTTCTCATATTCATCACTCCATTTGGGAAACAACCACCATTCCTTCATTGTATCACCCATTTCCGAAAGGAAGAATGAAGATAGTTAATCAAACAAAAGCTACAAATTTTTTATTTTTTTTTCATTCAGTCACATGGTAATTATAAACGATCATTAGTGCAATTTATATCACTCTATGTAATACTATACTAAATGAGAAAAAGAGGTAGATGTATACAAGTCCACACAAACACCAAAAGAAACACCTAATAAGACCACCCTACCAAAAACCAGAAAACACAAACATGACCTAACGCAACAATCATCCAACATCTCTTTTTTCTTTTAGCAGAAGGGCAACAGGACAAAAAAGCAACCAATAACTTCAGGAGGAAACCACACAAGATGACTAGATGTATATACATGCACTATAAGATAGAACACTTACATCTCCTCAAACTCAGAACCAGTTGTGTAGAAAAATGAAACTCCAGCTACCCCAACAATAGCCTACAATTTTCAGATGCAGTAACAAGTTGTCATCTTTAGACGTCAAAAACAATAATAGAGAACAGTTATATATATTGACAACCCCCTCATAATTTTTTTAGGTTATTTAATCCATCAAATCACTTTCAATATCATTAACATAATCAACAAACTAATATTACTTTTCTAAACCTGTTAGGAGTTAACACAAGAGAATTTATCCTTACAAAAACACTATTTTCATATATCTAAGAAACTATGACTGATAATCTTGGAGATATTAGGAAACAAATACTAGTCTCTAGAAAATATGGCACATCACTCTAAAATCTAAATTTTAAGTGTTACATGCCGTTGACATGTATAAACCAAAGGAGACCCTGCATTGCTCTATCTTTCAACTATTTCACAGCAACTACGTTAAACATGTGTGTCATCTATAACTTAAATCTAAATCACACCCTCTTATATTCTTTATGTACTCTTGTAAGAGCAGTACAACTGTTCCCTTCAAGTTGAAATTTTGTGCGAAATTACTAGTGGCAATAGTAATGTAATTTGAAATAATGTCGTGACAACTAAATCTTAGACCGACGGTATCACATTATTATGAAATTATGAAAAATTAGACAAACATTCGGGTCCTTAGTCTATGTTCCTTCATACGTAGTACAAAAATCAACTCATGATGTCAAATTAATGGTGGAGTACAAGTTAGAAATGATACTGCCCAAGTTCTTATTCCAACAAATATATGTTAATAAAATTTATGGCTTTGAAGAGTTTTAACAACATACAAAATGAGTCACCATTTATCATACAACCCGCAACCCTAGCAAACAAAAAAACAACAAAGCAACAACAAAGGGTTTCCAAAGGCACACAGGAGTAACAGCAGGGCAACACAGCAGCAGAGACAACAACAACTGAAGCAGACTGAAACAGTAACATAGCACAGTTCCAGAAGCACAGATGCAACAGCTGTACAAGGAAATCCAAAGCACCAACAGCAGCAGAGTATAGCATCAAAAGCACAAAGTAGCAGCTGCACAAAGTATTAGACTGCACAACTGCAACTGAGGCTGCACAACAGCAAGACTGCACAAAGGACTGCAGACAACAGATCAACAATCTGACTAGTTTTGATTTTTTATCTCTTATATGGGACATAGTTGTTGATCCTATTTATCAAGGGGTTGGGTTAGGGAAAGCCGTCAAGGAAAGGATACTGGATGAGTTGTTACAGAAAGGGATTACCAACATTGTGTTGTATTCCGAGCCTCGAGTTCTTGGATTTTATAGGCCGTTGGGGTTCGTCTCCGATCCTGACGGGATTAGAGGTATGGTCTTCTCTAGGAAACAAAACAACAAGAACAAGAAGAAATTTTGATCTTGTTTTGTTATTATCACCATGAATATTGTTGTAACTAATTTTTTAAAATTTATTTTATTGCATCCAACATTTATTCTAAAAATAGGTGTATCAATCAGCAGAAAGAACAATTGAACTAACCAGTAACTAGTAAAGTAGTCACGCACAACTAGTTTACTGATAACCCAAGAGAAACAGAAGTGAGAGATCAGAAAAGGGTCATAAAATGATAGTGTACATCTGTTATTAGTAGATATATTGATTATCCTGCAATCAAACTTCCCTCATCTTTCATATAATTTCACATTACTACTGCAGCGCCATACAGATAGAAATAGAATCATAAAGTGAACAAATTTGTATAATGTAGCTAATGTTTTTAAAGAAGAGTTTCCATCAAAAACAAAAAAAATATAATAACAAAAAAAGGAAAGAATACTAAGTTTAAACCCAGCATGCCTTCACTTATGAGATATGGTCAAAGTTCTACACCGCTAAATTTCCTCGCAACAATAAAAATTAGAAATCATAAAACATGACATGCCGATGTTTCATTGAAAACATTAGCTACACAACATAAGCTTTAAGTCACATACTCACACTTTGCAACTAACATCACTACAAAAAAAAGGTACATATTGAGACGGAACAATTGTGACGGTCTAACAAAGAGTCGCAGGGAGGGGCGGGGCGCGAATATTAATTTGTAAATTGCGACGCTGTATAGAGCCGCAAAATATTTCGACGTTTTAAAGCGTCTCTATTTACAAATAAAGACACGTGGAACACACGTGTTTACGAGGACGCAAACCAAATTAATTTTGGGGGAAAAAATCCCGCCTAACTCTCTCTGTTTTTTTGGCAGAATCCCGCCTAACTCTAACTCCACCACCCACGTTTTTCTCAACCTCCCACCGACGTCCTTGCTGCGGTGCGAAACCTAACCACCCTCGTCAAATTTCTCGACGAATTCGTCTTCTCTCCTCCTCACTTTCAGCCCCATTAACGACTTCCTTGAATTTCGTCTTCAACCTTTACGTTAGCACAATCAAAGCTCTCAGTATAAGCTATCTCACTCATCATCCTATAAATTCATGAAAAATCCCAATTATTGAATTCACAATTCGCCCAACAAATTCAATATAAATTCGTTGCTCTCTCTGGTTTTTAATTGGAGAAATTCGAGCATCCTCTGGCTTCTTATTTGCTGCTTCGTCCTCGGTGTTGCCGGATAAATTCGCCAGGTATTTTTTTATTTTATTTTCACACTTTTGTTGCCGAATTTTGTCGAAATTATAGGCTTTATTGTTAATTTTAGAGGTTGTTGATTGTCTAAGTTATACTAGCTGATGTGAAGAAGTTTTATTTTCCCATTGCTTGTCCTTTGCGTGAACTCCCAGGAAAAGGAGGCTTTGCATAGTAAATTTAGAGTGTTTTCTTGATTGCAGGATGATTTAACTTAATCCTGGGTTGGGGGATTGGGAGGTGGAACCAGCAAAATCTGATTAGTTTTCTAAAGAAAATTCGGTTATTATTTATTAAGCACGACATGGTATCACAATATTGTCAAGCCTCGCAGTGGTTGATAGTCAAGGCATCTAGAGCAGGCGGTTAGGGGTTTCGAATCCTAGTTCATGAATTCGAATTTTATTTTATTATGAATTCTAATTTCATTATATTTTAGTTCTTTTGGTTTCAGTGTATAGTAGCAGCAGCTAGTCTGTGCTTTTGAAATTGGTTTTTGTTTTGATTTTTTATCTGTAAATTATAGGGTTAGGGGGTTTTGTTAAAGTTAGATTAGTTCAATTCTTTATAATTGAGTTTGTTTATTTGCTTTCCTTCCTCTTGGCCTAAATTTTATGTTATTTAGTTATCTTTAATATTATTGCATAACACATGTGCACCAGATATTCAATTTTATCATATTAGGACGGAAGTATACAAGTGAATAGACTGTGTACCGCCAGTGTTGTTGTGTCGTTGATAGCTTCTCCTTTGATGTAAAATAATCCTACGAATACTTTACCTGGAGGCAGTTGCTTAACTTAGTGGCAACATCCTTGTGAACAAATATTTCTCTTATTGATGACAAAGGCTGTTTATTTATGCATAGGTTCGGACCCTCTAGAGTTAGAAGAAAACTCTAACTAGTAGAGTTAAGAAACTCACTACCCTTTTATTCGAATTAACAGCTATTGGTGCTCCACTAAAAAAAAGCTCGATCTTTCTCTCCTGCCCTTCCTTTATAAGTTGCGTTCATATATTGAACATCAAATCAATGTGAGCATGAATATGACAATATAGAGGCAGAGTTGTGCTTGTTTCCATTTCATTGATATATTTATTCAATCTGAACATTACAAGCTTAGTGACGTCTTATAGGCGTCTGCACACACAAAATTTTAACCCTGATTCTACGATGACGTCACTACTTTAGGCAGCTAATGTTAGAGGACAAACTAAGAAAAGATGTCATTACATGACAGTGCACAAAATGAAATGCAATAAATAGAAATTGACAGAAAGAAGAATAATATAAATGGGCTTCTTGTAGTGATTGTCGATGGTCTAACCACTCTCTTTGCAGCTTGGAAGTGAACATTTGTTGGTGAGTGCATGAACTGTGTATGCAATATCTAGCTGGGGTGGGGGCTTGCTTTTGATTCCATCTCATAGTAATAAACCTGTCTTATTCTAAGTTTTTTGGACTCGTGTTTTACAATACTTAGCAGCTTTCTTTCACACCTAAGATTGAGTTTTAATGTTTTGAAAACACATGTCTTCAAGTTCTTGAATAAGCATTGTGTATTTGTAGCTTTCCTCTTAATGGTCAATGAATCAAAAGACGATGTTGCATTCAGAAACTAAGGTCTTCATTGAATAATGAGCTGGATGATATTTATTTTTGTTTTATAGAAACGAATTTTGCTAATTCCTGGAATATTATGGCACGTTAGTCTTAAATAATGAGTTGGATGATATTTGGTATTTTTTGTAAATTTGTTGAAACTGCTGGATTGTTTGATGTCTCTTATTCTCGTGATGTTGAATTGCTAATGCTCGTTGCTCTGAATATTGTTCTTCTTATCTGCGGCTTTGATCGGATTTTCTGTTTGGTTCTGTTCTGCTAATCTGCTGCCAATATACTGTTAGGAGCAAGTCCTTGACTTGCTGTTGCTATTCACCGATTAAATTAAAAATCTGAAAAAAAAAATTGGATCTTTCTGTTGTATTTTCTGCAGAATCAATAATCACCCAGTTGTGATCAGATCAGTGATGATCAAATCAATTTTGATCAATTCTGACATATCAGTTATGATCAATCCTGATCAGTCTTGATCAGATTAGTTCTGATCAGTACTGATCAGAACTGATCTGATCAGGACTGATCAGGATTGATCAGAACTGATATGATCAGGACTGTTGAATTGATCAGAATGGATGGTTCATTCAATCTTGATATAGCTTTTTTAGAATCTGAACACACATTGACTTTTTGCCATCCTTTAGCAATTGCAATCTGGATGCCTTGCGAGATTGCCTCACATTATAAGATACAATTGAGATATGATACAACCAAGAAATAATAATACAATCATATTTTTTATTCTTTTTCATTGAGATTGTTGAGCTTATGAATGCAATTTTGTACCTATTTTATGATAAAAGTGAAGTTTTGTTTGGTTGCATATGTTGGGTTTTGCTTATTTGAAAATGCATGGGAAAGTTTAATTTTTTAAACCTTTTTAGGTCTTTGATTGATTGTTGGAGCCGTACTGGTTGAAATAGTTACATGGAATTGGTTTTCCTCTGTTGTGACTGATTAAATTCCTAAATTGTATGTTTGGTAGGCGTTGTTCGTAGGTTCGTGCATCGGTTCGTGCATCGGTTCGTGCGTTGCTACACCGGTTCAAGGTTTTCCTGCGAGTCTTTAGCTTTGTTCGTAGGTTCGTGCATCGGTTCGTGCGTTGCATCTGCTCTTTGATACTAGAGGTATGTATACTATAAAGTCCGTTTTAGGTTTTTTATTGGACAATTGTTATTTCCCTAATTTTATATGGACAAGGGTGGGCTACAACTCTGCAAGTTAGGTTTGTTAAGTGTTAGAATATAATTTCCGTGGATTTACATTTCCTCGATGTCTAATATATATACAATGAGCATATACTGACGTTTATTGTGCTATCTTAACTTACGTCAATCATGCAAAAGTTGGATCTTTCTATTGTATTCCTGTTGATTTAATTTCAAATGTTTTAATATAATAGCTTCAAATTTGTAAGTAGGTATTTTTGTTAGCTTTGGCATTTTGTGTTGGTATAGTTCGTCTAATTACATTATCCCCACTGCATAATTTTTCTTGAATTACATTTAATTCAAGAAATTTAACCATAAATTCTGATTATGAGATGTCACGTTACTTAAGGTACTCTTACTCCTTTTAAAAAATGGATTTATAATGTTGTCTTCGTGTGAAGTTGAAAGTATCACCTTGTGCGCTAAAATCACATGCTTTATTTTCCTTTCAAATTCATGTGAAGTTGAAAGTATCATCTTGTACGCAAAAAGAAAATATAATATAGAAGTGATAGAGGGTAATAACTTTTAGAAGATGAAGATAGATAACAAATATTAGTCACTAATGAAGAATGATTAAATAAAAAACCATAAGTTATGGTATGAATTAAGAAGAGTTGTGTACGGAGGTGTTATGTGACTTAAATTAATCTCGTGTGATATATCAAGGTTCTAAGAATGATCATAATATTTTAATAAGTACATATAAAAATTTCCTATTCTACGACCGACGTATATTACTAATTACTCTACTAATTTCGTATAGATATGGATAAAAGTTGGATCGATCTACCCACTGGTCATCGTGAGTATGTCGATGGTTGTATGGAATTTATTGAGTTTGCCAAGCAAGATCTAGTCGAAGGAAAAATTAGATGTCCATGTAAGAACTGTAAGGTAGAGAAATGGTTCCCCGTAAATGAAGTGGAGAGGCATATTTTGTTTAAGGGATTTTATAAGCCATATAAGGATTGGATTTTTCATGGTAAAGGGGATACGTCTCAGTGTATGTTTGAGAGTGATGGAGGGATTACTAGTGAAGGATCCCTTGATAACCAAAGTGGGTTTGTAGGTCGAGATAATATGGAAGGGCTATTAAGATCAGCCTTTAGTGTTAATATGCCTCCCAATTGCCCAAATTTAGAAGCACGAGAGGATGATGAATGGATTGAGGAGCCCGTGGCCTATGACACAGATGTAGAATATGATTATTCTACAATAGAAGAAGATGTGACGTATAAGAAGTTGCTTGAAGCTTCTGAAGAGAAATTATACGAGGGGTGTATCAATTTTTCAAAGTTATCTTTTCTGTTACACTTGTTTCATTTGAAGTGTATGAATCACTGGTCCATAGAATCTTTCAATATGCTGTTGAAGCTAATTCTAGATGCATTTCCTCAAATACTTGATTTTCCCTCTTCTTATTATTACAGTAAGAAAATGATAAAAGACTTGGGCCTTGGGTATGAAAAGATTGATGCTTGTCTGAATAATTGCATGTTGTATTGGGGTGAATTTTTAAAGAAAGACAAGTTTCATGTTTGTGGTACACCGAGGTGGACGAAAACTAAGGATATGGGCAACATTGTAAGTGATCAAGGTACGGATACTTGTAAGAAAGGTGTGCCAGCTAAGGTTGTAACAACCCACTCTTTTGAGTTGCTACTTAGAATTACTTATTAAAGATTAACCAAACAAAACTCTTAATCCACGACGAATTAAAATAATCTTGTCGACAATTAACTTAAGATTACTCACAAATAAAACTATTACAGCCTTATTCATACAACTCAGTTAGCACATCTCTTGGTCCATTCACGATCCTTGATTTCACCTCGTGCATTCACTAAACCTGCAAAATGACTAAATAGGGATCTGCCCCCACCAGGACAGGTTCAAAGAACAAAGTCAGAGAAACTGAGTACATATTGTCCAACCTAAAATTCATTTTGGTGGCTTCAAAATATGATTCGTAAGTGAATTATTTTAAGCGTAAAACTGATTCGATACGAACTAAATCATATTTCCAAATCAAGCTCTATAAAACAATCTGCAATAATGTTAAGTTTTAAAAATAACTAAATCTCATTTGGAAACCATAATCGTAGATATTCAATATTGATAAAACAAATCAAGCAAAAAAGTTGAACTCGAACTTCGGGATTCCATAGATTTTATTGGTCATAATTTAGAAGATTCCAACCCAATTCCGCAAAATCAATCTTAACATACGCTTGAAAATAAAAATAAAAATAAAAATAATACCTAACAAAGATTCCGAACTCGTTTCTTAGAGTCTTCCGAACCTATGCTCAACACTAGCACATCTCAATTAACTATAGTCCTCCATCTCCATATAAAATGATGATAAATTTTCATGTTGAAACTCTCATGCAAAACATATATATTCCTTTCGAAAGCACTGGAATAAATCCAGATCGATCTCTAAAATATCTTTTGAAAATAGCATCATAAGGCTAGAATGTAAACCAACAGATCAAAAGTGTATTTCTTTTAGGTAATTGATAATTCAAAACTTGTACATGTCCAACTAATTTCAGAAGTCTTTGCTTATTCTAGCAAATCATTTATATTTCAAAATCACACACATAAACGTGCTTCACAATATTTGCTACTTCTAGAAAAATCAAACACATTTTATCTTTTAACATATATACTAATCGGGGGAAGAGAACGCGAATAGAGACAAATGAATAAATACATATCTCTAGACTTTTAGGGGTCGTCACCCCACACATATACACATGCTTGCAAGACTTTTAGGACATGTCCCCACATAGATGTACAGATGTACATTTACACATATGCACATATGTGCATTTACACAGATCACACAGATACACAAGCGTTGTTCATGACCGTTGCTAACGGCTTCTTCCCCACTAAAACACATTTGAAATCTTATCTGATAAAATGTAAGAAAACATATGTGATCACACTTGTTCAAAATCTTGTATCACTAACACAATCTTATTCGAAATATTAAACACAACCGAAAATCTTGTCACAAATCACACTTATACAAGTTGGTAAACATATCCAAAATATTCATTTAGAGTCAAAGCTTTCCACGACTTAATATTACAAAAGGAAAAAAGAAACAAAATAAACTTAGTTTATACGTAATTCAATATTTCTTGAAAGAACTCAAATAAATCTATGGCATGGCCGAAATGCATAACTTCTTCATGACCTATATGTTCACGAGTTCAAAGCTATATAGCTCAACATTAATTCCTCGATATTTTTGACCCTAAAATACAAAGTGGTGTATTCAATTTAGTTTGTAGCACAAATATCATTCTTCAGATTACTCCAATCTATAGCCCCAATAGTATATTAAGCTTAAACCCAAATCATAATATTCAACCTTCATAACTTCAAGTATGATAATCCAAAATCGAACTTAGAAGAGTAGGTTATCCCCAAGTTGGCTTAATAGCTCAATTAAGAATAATTAACTTGATTTTCTCTTAATCTCACTTGGTTACGTACTCGACACTATGACATAGACCTTATACATAATTCTTATTAAGGATTAAGAATAAAACTAGGTATAAATCCACAACCAACCGTATAAAAATACATAATTCGTATAAAAATACAAATCAATTATATTATTTCATACTCCACTACTACAAAAATGGGCAAAGAGACCTATAACAAGAGACCCATAGATCAACATAACAGGTCTCTTGAATATAAGAGATCTATTATTAAATATAACAGGTCTCTAATATGCACTGGGCCCCGCTGGTTTACCATATGAAAAAAATTAGAGACCCTTTACCTCACGTAACGGGTCTCTACACTGCAGTGGGCCTGCTACTTTTTCCCACGTGAGAAAAAAGAAAGACCTCTCAAATAGCTGACGGGTCTCTTCTCCAACTAAATATTTTTACAGTAAAAATAAATTATGAATGCCCTCTTCTCTCTCTTCTCACAAATCAGATCTGCTTATGGTTGAGTTCCTTCCCATCTGGTTCTTTCTATCCTCGCACAAAATCATCAATAAACAATGGTTTCTTCACCATCCATCCCCTTCTCTCTCTTCCTCACATTTAAAAATCTCTTGGAAATCTATTTTGTATGTTTTAATTATCTTGCAGATTTGGAAGGGATGTCGCAACAGCGTTAGGAGCCACCGCACCAGAGCGATTCAGGAATCGAGAATCGAGCTTAAACTCTTCAAGATTTCCCCTGCTAGTATTATTAGAAAGTGAAAATGGTATAGTTTCATCGATTAATTCCTCGTTTTAATTGTTCTAGTTCTTTTTTTTGTTTGAAATTAGGGTTTTGATTGTGTTGCATTGATTTGATTTCAGCCTCGAGACAGTTTGTATGTGCCTAGTTGAAGTTGAGAAATCTCTAAAGCCTTTCGATTCGTGCTCCATGCCTGTTCTTTCTGGTAAATTGTTGATTTCGCCTTGTTGATTTCTCATATATTGTTAATTTCTCTAATTAGTATCCGGATAAAAGTGATTTTTGGAGTGCGTAATTTTGGAGTATACGCTTGAGGAATTGCTTATGTTTAGGGTTGAAGAGCATGAGTCCATTTTTTCCCATTATGCTTCAGAGATGTTTGTGTGATACTGCTAGTCTTTGACCACTAGTTTTTTACCACTGCTTGATTATGAGATATTGAGATAGTTAAATTATCAAGTGCTATGATGTGAGTGGATTTTCATTGAACTTCTTTCTTCAAAGTTTCAACTGTATAAAAAAATTTAGCTTATAAAGTCTACATAGAAACAGTAAAGAGAAAAAAAAGGCCTAGTTACAGTGATTGTTTGTGAGATGTCACTGCTCAACATTTAGCAAAATACAGACTAGTTAACATATTTTCTTTTTGGTGTTTCCCTGAATATAGTGGGGGAAGAAAAGAATGACTGTATAGGTGACTAAGAGTTTTTATCAGATGTTTACAATTTTAGTTTGTTACCATGTTCTACACTGATTAAATATATTCAAATTAATCTACGGAAAGTCCATTTAGAGTATTAGAATCTACTCATCAATCATGAACCAGAGTAGGGGCAGTTGGAAATGTCAACCAGTTGTAGTGTCGTTGTTGTCTCATCGCATTTGATTCAAAGATGATTTATAATAAATGTCTGGATCTACTTTTGTTATAAGTCTTATTATTTATCTGAATTCATTGGTATTGAATTTTGCTACTAAGAATATGATTAGCTTGGTTTGCAATTAAGTTTCTAATTTTAGAGTTTAATTTTAAGCTTTAACTTTTGCATATAATCTGACTTTATTATGCAAATACTACATCTAACTAGTATTATACAGACTTGAAGTTTTCCTTACTAGCTACTCCCTCCGCCTCTCTTTGATTGCCCTTGGAGCAATTAAAAAGGGTCGAAGGAAGTAACTTTACTATAGGAAAATCTTCTTTTCTTTAGGCCTCGTGATGTACATTGTATCATTCTCATGTAAATGTCTCGTGTTGTTACTTTTAAGATATTTTCAATTGCCTTTGCATCATAATACATTGGTTTTCTCCTTGCACATAGGTTCTTGTAAATGTCTGAGATGGACCAGAAATATAAAGACTAGGTAGTTGATAAAGAAACTTGTGTTTCTTCTGAAGTAAAACCTTCTTAGTCTTTGTTGGTTTTGTTTATCAAGCAGTGGAAGAGGACTACTTTGCTAAACCAGCTGAGACTAGGAGGCCTTTCCGTGCTCTTCTTGATGATGGCCTTTTAAGGACACCTATCACACGAGTTTTTGGTGCTCTCTAGGTATATTTTGGTTTTATTGTGTTGAGTGGGAATGCATTGCCTTAATGGTTGGTTTTCTAGAACACTCTTGTTGTAATGCATGTTCAATTAGTGTTTGACCAGTGACCATTAAATCTCATATCTATAATTCCGAATTAGTCTTCATCATTGGGTCTACTGTATTCATGTCTTGAAAATCACACTAGTTATGGCTTGTGAAGCAAGGAGGTGTTATAGAGCAGAATTGTAATATTTTGTCTCAACCCAAAGCTCTGGTTCTACATCTGTTAAGTGTATTTCCTGGATACAAAATTTGTAATTATTGGGTTATTATTTGATATAGTCTTATATAAATTAAGAGTGGTCATGAAAGGCTGTAAACGTAACTGTTAACATCAAATAGGAGCTTAAAAAAGAGATCAATACTCAGATGATATTTAGTCATGTATACTTGATTAGTTTTCTTTTTACAATTTTTTTTTGGTTGATTGCAGTATTGAAAGAGATGAAGAAAGGAATACAATTACAAGTGTAGTTCAAGCTATAAAAATCAAGGCGAGCTCTTATTTTCCTTCTAAATAACTTAGGATCAAGGGTAGCCATTCCAAATCATCATTAGATGTGGGAGTTTGTTTAAGAGTTATGCCTGTTATTTCATTCTGTATATTATCTTTTTAATATTTCTTTGATCTAATTTTCTTATAAAGAGGGATATGAAATTAATTTGAAAATTTTTAAGCGTGTGTTTGAAAGCAGGGATTGGGTGTTGGTCTAAGTCGAGTTGTTGATGCCTACTCCTCCGAAAAACAAATATGAACGAGATCAAGCCCATGCTCCTGGATTAGATATTATATGTTGCAGAGCTTATAAATGTGACTACGGAAAATGAAGATGGGGGTATGAAATAGCTCAATGACATTATATGTTTAGTGGGAATTAATTATAAATGTATATGGTTTTAAATTATTGGTGTAAACGATGGTACCTTGTAAAATTATTATGAAAATTTGTTTTTGATATCTATTATTATTGGTGTAAACCAGGCCTCTCGCTTTTTGGCGTGTTAAATTACTAATGCTTATTCTTTTATTTAAATTAGTAATGCTTTTAAAAAAAAAAGAAAAAGGTGATAAAGAGACCCGTTATATGCAGAAGCAGGGTCTCTCCCTTTCTGTAATAAAAAAAATGTTAAAAATATCAAAGAGACCCCTTTTCTTCACTAGGGGGTCTGAATTTATATAACAAAGAGACCTCATTTCTTTAGGGATGGGTCTCTTTAATTTAGTTAAGAGACCCCATTTCTCTAACCATGGGTCTTTTCCTTTATTAAATTATTTTTCGAATTTTAGGATAACAGACCCCCTTTCTCTAGCAAAGGGTTTATTCTTTCTTAAGAGACCTCCTTTAATGAGGGGGTCTCTTTATCAAAGAGACCTTTGAGATAGAGACCTGTCCATAGGAGGTCTCTTATGCATATTTGGACGGGTCTCTTTGCTTATTTTTGTAGTAGTGCTCAATCAGATAATAATCTTAGTCTTTCGAGTTCAAACACACTATCTATAGAAAATAATATAAATATCTCAAATTACATAACTTGTTAATCAAATGTTTGAATATTACACGTCATAGCTTATTTCAATGAGCTTCACAACTAGATACAAAATAACTTGATAAATATAGACCATACTGTACAATTTAGAAAATTATTTAATTAATTAAAATAAACACAGTATCGTGGGTTGCTCAAAACCAAATATTTAAAAGACCAAATAGCTAATTTTTACGGTTACCCAAATCGATAAAATCACAAAACTCAAATTTAAAATGTTTATCTCGTGATTATATCCCGAGTTAAAAATCAACATTAACTAGTAATGTTCGTGAAAGTATCGTTTAGCACAATTCATAATTCTTTACTTAAATCACCCCGTGAGAAAGAAAATAATTAGCTCATAAAGATAGTTTATAAAGATATTTATGAAATTATAGATCTCAAACAATAGTTTAAGTAGAACAAATATGTTCAAAATGAATATTAGGCTGAGTAAAGATACAAAATATTCTTATATTCAGCATATTGGGTTTACACTTATCCCCCACAAAGATCGTAAGTTTATTTAAAACTAGTAGTACGGTTTTGATCGAAAAATATGATCCAACCAGAAGCTCTTACCAAAAAAAAAAAAAACTTGTTAATCCCAAACATATTTCAATAGTGCTCGTGACTTTCGACTCATGTACCTTATTTAAATTGATGTATCTATAACTTAGTTACTCAGAATAATTCCCAATCATAACGTACTAAGCACCATGAAGTTAGTATAAGCTCTCTCAAGGTATGGAAGGCTGACATTGTTACGACCTATATCATTCTTAATAAGCATAACTATCTCTAACAAATCTCACATTGGTCACATACCTAAAACACATGATCAGAGTTTCTCAAGTCTCGCGATCAAAATTTCACAAGTCTCACAATCGAATTGTCACAAGTCCATATTCAAATCAATCAAAAGTCTCCCGGTCAAACTTCCACAAGTCCCAAAATGAACTTTCACACGTCTCATGTTTAAATCAATCAAATTATTTAAATTCAAAACACAAAACATTGAGTTTATTGAAATGCTAATAATGTTAAAATCACACATTATTAACATAATCTCAATTTCTAAAACACAATAACATAACACTTGAAATTAAATCAAAAGTCTTATTCTTAAATATAAATCACATAATTCACAATTTATAATTTTTTTTTTTTAAAAAAATCTAACACAAGCCATAATTTCTATAGAGGTGGAAGAACAATATGTACCTTAATCACTCCCTTCACACTATCTATTCCACGAATCCATAATCCTTAGCTTGATAATCATCCTTGTTCCTTTGAACTCCATAACTATTTCTCCATAACGATTTCTCCATATTCACCTTACAAATTGCAACCTCCAATTCACTTTGTGATTCTATACAAAATAAGAGAGGAGAGCAATAATAGGAGGGTCGACAACAACAACATCGACATCAACAATAGCAGCAGCTCCGCAGAACTCTAGGGGGTCTAATTTCTTGCACACAACTCCGAATTGAGTTATTCTTGAGCCTAAATTGGGTATCTCGAGGAGATCTACAACTTTTATGAAGTAATCAGTGGCCAAAAATGGCTTTACGATGAAAATAAATGGACGAAACAGAAGCTGTAGCTAAGAGGAGTGAGATTGAGTTTTGGGTTTAGGTTTCTCTTTTTTTGGCTTACAATTATGTGAAATTAATTAGATGATTTTATCAAATCATGCATGAGAGGGAATATTATATGAATATAAGGTGACAACTCAAAGATATTTATGTTTTGGCAATTTCTCCTTGTGACACGAAGAGAAAGGAGTAGCAAAGTGATCCATGATTATCAAGGGCAAAATAGTCATTTCATTAATCAACTCCTCTTATTTTTTTTTTTTTTAATCACTAATAACATATACTAGTGAATACCAATTTATAATCAATACTTAACTTTGGTCTAAAACTATTTCAAAACATAATTAATCTAGTTGGCATTTTGTTAAGCACTGCTTAAATTCGGGCTATTACAAAGGTAATGCGATATTTCCCTCTTATACCGAGACTAAAAAGAATCTACATGTCATCAGAAACAACAGAAGATATGAGATGGCATGATACAGAGCGATTGAGTGAAGATGATAAGAAGATTTTAAGGCATCCTTCAGATGGCTTAGCATGGAAGGCATTTGATGAGCGTCACAGAGATTTTGCATTAGACCCTCGTAGTGTTCGATTAGGTCTTGCGAGTGATGGTTTTAATCCTTACCGTTTAATGAATACCACTTATAGTACGTGGCCAGTGATGTTGATTCCTTATAATCTTCCACCATGGTTATGTATGAAACCGTCTTCTTTCATTCTGTCCATGCTTATTCCGGAAAAATCAAGTCCCGAAAATGATATTGACGTGTATCTGCAGCCATTAGTGCATGAATTGAAATTGCTGTGGACAGGGGTTGAAGCTTTTGATGCTTTTGCCGGAGAGAAATATAATTTGTGTGCGGTTTTGTTTTGGACTATTAATGACTTTCCCGGCTATGCAATGCTCTCTGGTTTGAGCACAAAAGGTTACAATGCATGTCCTATATGCTTAGATTCCACGCCTTCTGATAGATTTGGGAGCAAGATTTGCTATTGCAGCTATAGAAAATGGTTACCTGCAGATCACCCATATCGATGTCAAGGTGACAAGTTTTGTGAGAAGTTTGGAACTAATGAGTGGGGTAAAGCCCCATCTCGTCCTAGCGGCACTGATATATTGAGGCAGCAAGAAAAGGTGAAGCATGTTTACGGAAAGTCGAAGGCACCACCGAAAAAGAGGAAAAGAGGACATGATGATGACAATGATGTCCAAGATGAAAGTGACTTTGGTACCAAGAGAAGCATATTCTTTGATTTGGTGTATTGGGAGCATAATCTTCTAAGGCATAATTTAGATGTGATGCACATTGAGAAAAACGTGTCTGAGAATATTTTGGGAACTCTTCTTAGTATGGATAAGAGTAGAGATAGTAGGAATGATCAAGAAGCCCTTGAAGCATGGAGAATAAAGTCTCACCTTTGGCTGAGTACTAATCCAAACGGAGGTGAATGCATGCCTCCGACTTCCTATTCTATGTCTACGGAGGAGAAGGAGAGGTTCCTAAATGTTTTGCAGAAAATTAAAGTTCCTGATGGATATGGATCCAACCTTTCTAGTTGTGTGAATATGAAGCAAAGGAAGTTGATTAACCTCAGAAGTCATGACAACCATGTTCTAATGCAGGATATCCTTCCCGTTGCCTTAAGGGCCTCTAAAGCTACAAAAGTAATTGACTTGTTGGCTAGATTGTCTTCCTTTTTCAAGAAGTTGTGCTCTACTACTATTGATCCAGATGATTTAGATGGTCTTCAAAATGAAATTATTTTAACTCTTTGTGAGTTGGAAAAGGAGTTTCTGCCTTCATTTTTCACAATCATGGTCCATTTGTTGATTCACTTAGTGGAGGAGGTTAAACTTGGTGGACCAGTGCAATACAGATGGATGTATCCCATTGAAAGGCTAATATGTTACACGTCTAAATTATATTCTTTTTACTAAATATTTCACATTTATCATATATTAAGTATAAATGTTTTATTTGAAAGGTACTTGTCCCATTTGAAATCACATGTAACCAATAAAGCCCAACCTGAAGGATCTATTGCAGAAGGCTTCCTTTTAGAGGAGACAATTAGGTTTTGTTCGAGATATCTTCAAGGTGTTAAGACCATCTTCAACATACCTAAAAGGATGGATGATGACATTCCAAATCCCAATGATTACTTGTTTAATTCCGGTGGTCGAGTTATTTGATTTAATGATGACATACTTATTTTAAAAAAATATGTATTTGATTTAATGATGTATCATCGTAGGTACATTACATAGATGCAACCACCGAAGATGGGAAACTAAGAAAAGCTTTGGCGGGTGGTTTGCATTCTTATGGTAGAAAATTAAAAGGATACATAATCAATGGATACAAATTCCTTTCCACGGATCGCGATTCTCGTCTTTTGACACAAAATTCTGGAATTATGGTCGAAGCGGATGGAGATGCCTACTATGGAAAAGTGAAATATATCTATGAATTAGATTATTACGGAGATTACAAAGTTGTATTGTTTCGTTGTGATTGGATAGACATTCATAGGGGTGTAAAAGCATATCCAAATGGCGGAGTATGTGTCAATTTCTCTAAATTGATGCATTCTGGACGATTGTTGCAAGATGATCCATTTGTATTCTCATCTCAAGCAAAACAAGTTTTTACATAGAAGATGAAATACAAAAGGGATGGTTGCATGTTGTTAAGAACAAGCCTAGAGATGTGTTTGATTTAGGGGATTCTTTACCAGTAGAGGAAGAGGGTGGAACCGATTGATCATGGTTATTTTTTATTGTTTTGCTTCGGATTTGTATTTGTTCATGACGTTGTGAGTCATATTGTTTAATCTGGTTGAATAATGAGTTATATACTCAATCTATACTCACTTATTTTATTGTCTACTAATGTCCAAGGACCCTTACTACTAGTTTCTTTGATGGTGATGCAGAGATTTTTATACTGTTATTCCGTGAAAAGGGGGCAATTTATCTTTATTTTTTGTGATTTCCCCCTTTTGTATTTGATTCGGTTCATTGTTGTTGCAGTGTTGTTGTTGCTTTTCTTCCCCTTTTTGTTGCGCCTGTGGTACACAAGAAAATGTGTGTCAGGGGTTGGTTGGTCCATTATAACTAAACAATAAGGTTTATTGAGAAAAGAATGATTCTTGTTTATATGCATCTGTCTTGGTTCTGAAAGTTTTACCCCCCTTTGACAAAGCGTATCTGTCAGAGTTTGCCAAAATATCATGCCTGGCTATCTAAGGAGAACCACACAGACAAACCGTGAATCTGTAAGATTAGTGAAATGCTGTGAGTTAATCATGAAATGACTCCAATGTAAAATATTGCTAAAAACAAGTCACTAGATTTTTTTTATAACAGTAAACATCACTCCAGTAGTTTCCAGTATTACACAAGTATCAACACGTTACTTCTTTACTTCTATTTTACTTGGATAATGTTGATGTATTATTGGGGAATGCATGATATTCATGTGTCCTGGTGCATATTGACGTATACAAAATATTTGACTAAAATGCTAATCTTCCTTTTATTATTCAACTTATTAGGCCAAGAGATGAATTTTACATCTTTGAGCTTAAAGACTTACATTTCTACATTTATGTTTATGTCTGTTTCGAGTTCTGCAATTCAGGCTTGATTCTCTCGTAGATGTTTGTGTTCTGCATTCATGTTAACAATTAACAATGTGCATCCACCTCTTCAAAGCTGCCATTTACTACTATACTAAGCTGCTGGATCACCCATTGGATCATTTTTCTATGTCTTTTGACTTTGAGAATCATATGTGACCACCGACTTTATATAATTATAGCTAGATTTTTTCAAGCTTCTCTAAGCTCATTTTTATTGTAATATTGATCCTTTTATTGCCTGTTTTCTCTCCTATGGAATGTATAACTCTCTTGATAATCATTTTCTTAAAACTACAGGCTCAGGATATTACTGATTTAGGCTCTCTGAATCAAGCAGCAAAGATCTTTATTCCAGGTATGGTTCCCCTCCTTTCTTTTCAAAACAGAATGGGGAATAACTAATAAGGTATCCAAATCATTTTGTTAATACATGTCAGACATGCAGCTGTTGCTTGATTTTGTTTTGCTGGTTCACAGCTTTCTGATTTGTTTGATGACTTGTTTTAGATTGTTCTTTAGCTTTTGCCTGGTGTCATGAAAATATAAAAATATGATGAAAATATAAAAGACTTACATTTTTCCGAAGTCCGGCTATCTAGGCTATGATTTATAACTCGTATGAAAGTAACATTTTCAATAAAAGTCTATGATTAATTTACCAAGACAGTCTGACATAATATAAAATTGATACCAAAAACAAAAAGATTAGTGGGGAAGTAATTATTCTTTTGAGGTCGAAGAAGAACATGAGTAAGAGAGACTGTTTTAAGATATTACGGTTGTACTTTTATTTCTCTTAATTTGAACTAAGGTTTACGTAACTGTACTGCAACAGTCACCATCTGCTGCTGAACAATTTACTCCAACATTTTACTGATCAGTTAAGTATCATTAAGCCTAGACTAAGCATAATCTTGGTTTATAAATAAGGATAAAGTAAAACCCAACCTTCAGTATTTGAAGTTCTTACAGATAACCTGGACTCGTTAGGATCAGAGAAAGACGGATCTGTAGATTTCAATTGCAATAGAGCTACAGTAAGCCATGTAGTTTGATTCTTGCACACCCTGAGCTGTTTCTCACTTTCTGATAATATCTTCAGTGCGTTACGGATCTTCTGCGTATCTGTCTTGTTAGTTGTTTCCGTTCTGGTTTACCTAGTGCATAGTGCTAATATCAACTGGCAGGTCTCTCCTTGCTTTATCCATAGTGGGCAAGCCCTCCTTCATTTCTCTATACATGAGGTTCTTGATTTTTGGGGCTACCACCGCTTTCCATACCATACACCATAGCCACTGTGATGTAGCTGGGTTCGAGGTACTGGCATTATGCTCCCCGCATTGTACTTCATGGTGATAGGCACTACATACTGTGAAATTGTCATTCCTTGTGTAGTCCTTTCACAGAATGTCAGGCTGCTCACTTCTTGCTACCCTCATTATCTTGATAGCTTCCTGTTCGTGCACCCAAAGATGTGAGATCAATCCCTCCAAATGCCATCCATCACCCTCCTCATTCCACCAAGCTGCTACACACTCATTCTTTTCCACATTCGTAGGGGCCATAGTGCTAATTCGACCTCCATGGAGATGTGGTAGCCACCGGGAGGTTAGTTGTTTCCATAGTGCTAATATCTTCAGTGCGTTTCTGTTAGTTGTTTCCTTTCTGGTTTGCCTTCTCTATCTTGTTTCGTGCTTATGCTTGTAATGTGACAGGTTATAATGAAACTTAATAAAGGGATGAACGGAGCAAAAGGCCTTCCAATATAAAGTTTTCAAGTTCCTTGAAGGTTTCAGACTTTTGAGTCTATGACTTGTATATTCTAGACTCTAGATCACTCGTGAGCTAACGACCAATTAGAGCCAGGATGAATTTCTTTTTCTCAATCAGATTTGCACTTTGCTTCTATATATACTGAGTTTTCTGCTTATTGTAATTCTTGTTTATGTGAAAATGTTAAACTGATTTAACGTGTATGATTGTCACTTTGAGTGAATACCTATTATCCTATTTAGTGATTCATTCTTGTAGCAATTGAGTTGGTTTAATGACCTTTTTATTCATGGCTGATTGTGTTTCTTACTTTCTGAACAGGAACTAAAATATGAGTTACAGGACTAAAAGAACATTGGTAGCTATTGACGAAGGATCGATCATTGCTGCATCCAAGTCCCCAAAATCTTCTGATCCATCCACCCAAAACTGGGGACCGTTCAGTCCTCCAACACTTGGAGTGTCACAGACATTTGGGACGGTATCACAACCCATTAAGCAACAAGTAGCTGCTAAAAAAAACGTGGTTGCACCACAATCATCCTTGCCTCGGCCTACTTCCATGGTTTCAAAGCCATAAGTGAAGGCATTATCAAAACCATCCTTTACCCAGAAAAAACCATCCTCTAACCCAGTACAACAACCAATTCCGCCCACTCTTACAGGAAAAACACAAAGTAGATGGTATAAAGGACCTGCGTTTCCCAATCTGACTGAAATTGCAACACAAAAAAGCGTCAACACCGAATCCACACCAGCCTACTATGCAGCCTGTGTTGCAGCCTTTCAAAGCTACCTTGCAGCCTTCTTTGCAGCCTTTCAAAGCTTCCCAACAGCCTCAAACAGCTCCAAATCAGCCTCAAAAAGCTACCCATCAGCTTCACGAAGCTACACAGCAGCCTCAAAAAGCTACACAACAGCCGGTATCTTCTTTTACAAGTGTCAAACCACATTTAGAGAAAAGAGCATTTGTTGCACCTTTGGGAGCAACAAAACATGTGATGTCACAAACTGCTACACCACCAGACACCATGGCAATGAAAAAGAGAACCGGGAAGCTTGCTTCTGGTCAGTTGCCTCCAACATACATCCATGTGAGTGAGAATGCATTTCAACCTCCGCGATCTCCTCCATCCAATCAGGTTGAGAGTGATGTTATGCCAAATTATAACTGGGACAGAGTTGAAGAATCGGCTTCTGAGAGTGAAAATGAATTTGACCAAGGAGAAGGAAGTGATACTGCTGTGAAGAAACCAACACTTCGACATTGAATCATTATTCAAAATTGGCCAGAATCGAGGGAGTTTGATGAGAAGGAGGAGGCTATAGCTATAGGTAAACATGTCTCTACATCAAATATGCGAACTGTAAATTATCGATCTTGGTGATTTTTTAGTCTGATTTAGATTTTGTGACAGATGCTGATGGAATACGACATCTGGTAAAGGGACCAGTTCTGCCTCGAGACGTTTGGCATGATGCAAAGGGGTTCAAATACATTGTCAAGCTCAATGAATTCAACCAACCTACTTGAAAAGGTGGGAAGATCCTTGTGAGCTTCCTTGGAGATATTGCAAAAAATGATTCACTTTGTCCAGTGGGAGTCCCAAGTTGGCGTGCTGTGAACAATAAGTTAAAAACTAATGTTGTTACAATGGTTCGGGTATGTGGATTTATTGTTCTTAACACTTATGTTAATTGTAGTTTTATTTTAGCTTGGTTGCTTCGTTGGTTAAGATTTTTTGGTTGGTTTCTTTACCTGTTTAATTAGCTTTAAATTTGTTATGTTTCCATATGTGTTCATTAATCAGTTGCCAGTTTTTCAGGTTTTTATTTGGTCATGGGGGTTCCGACCCCGGGTTAAGTTTCTGCAGAATCACTAAGTTCACCTAGCTAGTTCTGATCAGATCAGTGCTGATCAGATCAGACAGATCAGATCAGATCAGTCTGATCTGATCAGAACTAGCTAGGCAAATGATTTTGTTAACATTGGTTTGCACCATAATCATCCATGCTTAAGTATTGAATTTCTCTTTGTACTTTACTGTCTACTAATGTGGCGTAACTTAATTTTTCCTTTTTTTTTGAAGAAACATTTTGTGTTACCTGATGGACCTCTAGTTAACAAGGCACTAGTGATGCGTATTGACAAACCATGGAACAATCATCGATACAAATTGAAAAAGGATTTTTTCGATCCAGTGAATAAATCTCGAGAAGAGAACTATGCCAACGTGCCTGATGGAGTGTCCATTAGGAGTTGGACGGATTTGGTAGATTATTGGCTTTTACCATACGCCATGGTTTGTGACCCCAAAATATCCTAAATTTAGTAAGTTTTATTTGTTTCACCTATATATGCTAACATTGGTTTCATGAAACTACGAAAAATCTGAAATGGGAAAAAATGCTCGAGCATTACAAGGCAATAAGCACAACAGTGGTGCTACAAGCTTTACTAATCGAAGAGTTGATATGGTATGCTTTTCAACCTAGCTATTTGGTTTGTAGCATTTCAATTGCTATAGGTGCTAAGTCTAAAATTCATAAACAAATAAGAGTGATATAAAAGTCTAAAATTCATAAACAAATAAGAGTAATATTTACTCGTATATGCATATCTAATCTCGCACATAAGGACATTCTTTAGTTTTCTAATGTTAAAGTAGAGAAATGTAGAAAAGTTGGTTATGCGGGCAAATGGAATTGAAAGCAGCAGCTGGGAAAATCTTCCTACTTTCCGTTTCTGTTATAAACCATGTTGCAGAAGCATACATTATGTGAATCTTCAAACGTTTTGGAGATAGTTGTCCTAGATTCTCATGAACTTAGAGCTTTTAGGATCAGGAAACGGGGTTACCTGAAAGTATTACTGTCAAATAGAGTCAACTTTTAACAGGAACTAAGAAGTATGATTCTGGAGGGTGGTTTGGGGATAGGAGCGGGTGCGCGTGGCTACTCCAAGTTTAAAGTAGAAAACATCAGAAAGCAGAGGCAATGAAGTCCATCTGCAGTGCATGAAGCTGCAAAAACTATTCAATTTAAACAACAAAGGCATACAAGGTAAACAAGAAAGACTAACATATTCCAGTTAAACTATATATTCAGCCATGCTGGCAATGCAACTACGAAATATATTACATGGAGTTAGGGGTACGTGTCCATAAACCAGACTTGGGTAATTAATGAAAGATATCCTGAATTTTGATCCGCAATGAAATGTCAAGTGTCCATACACAAATCAAAAATCAGAATGTAAAACATCCAACTTGGGTATTTGAGGTCAAATGAAGAGACGGAGTAACATAGTATTGCAAACATCTAACACGAAGCATATATCAAAAACCAATCATCACATCAAGATAAGATTTAGTTGACACTTGCTACAGAACACGTTATAAACAATACTAAATTGTGATACCCTCATGCAAAGAGATAGAAAAGATGTCAGCATAACTTCTCAGTATCTGAAAGTTTGATTCTAATGCCAAATGTGAACTTAATCCACACTTATTCTATTACCCTGAAACGAGTTTGGTTTTATTCAATGTCCTGATGATGAAATCCCACATATTCAAGTTTCCTATTTTAGCTCCGTCCATCAACATATTTCAAGTTAACTTTGATAGAGAGAGAGTCATATTCAAGAGATGACTGTATAATTTCTTTCCTTCCTCGAAATTTGCTGCTAGTCTCCTTAAGACTGCTGTTTAGCATGGTGTTCTTATAATATATAAATCTGTATCTATATGATCTTCAAATCTCCAATTGAATTTTCTACACTGGACTAGATTAAATAAACCAATTAGCCATCATCGTTTCTTATTTATTGTGATGTAGCAAATGGATCAGATAAGGGTCTAATGAAAAGCACTAAAGCAGCTATCAGTTATGGCCTAGGTGAGGCAACGTACTCCTGATTTCCCCTTAGCCCGACACAAGCAGAGAGCTTGCTGATCTCACTGCTTCTGTTGCCGACTCTTGTTAGGTTATGATACATATGACAATTCATAAATCATGCGGAAAAACCATATAGCCAGGAAAACATATTATTTACACATAATCATTTAGCATAGTTTAGATGCATACTCTTTGTTGCGTGCCCTCCCTAGCTGCGCCCGAACCGAACAAGAACAAGTCTTTAGGACTCCAAGTGTCGTCCCTCCGTAGATAGTCCACAGCACGTCCGGATCCGCCTTAAGATTGACCAACTAGAATCGCCCTTAAGGTACTTAGAATTTTCGGCACTTTATAGGCAATTGTATTACTGAATTTTGCTCTCAAAAACTCACTTTGAATACTTGAATGCTCGATGTAAATATGTGACCCTAGGCACCTATTTATAGAGTTATGGAAAAGGATTTGGAATCCTATTAGGATACTAATTTATTTAATTATAATCCTACTAGGACTCCAATTAAATAAACTAAATCTTTTAGGATTTAGATTTAATCATATGAAAAATCCCGGTAGCTTTAGGATTCAAGTAGCACACAAACACACACGCACGCACAGCAGCCCACGAGGGGCGCCATGCGCGCGCGCGCAGCCCGCGAGCTCGCAGCCCACTGCCGCAAGCCCACACGCTGCCGTAGCCTTGGCGCGCGCTGGGCCTGCCTTGCGGTGGGCCTGGCGCAGCCTTGGCTGGTGCGTTTGTGGCGCGCTGGCTTGCTGGGCGATGGCCCGGCTTCGTGCTGGGCCTTCGTCTGGCAGGCCTCGTCCGATGCTAGTTCGTACGATACGCTTCCGATTAATTTCCCGATTCCGGAATTCATTTCCGATACGAACAATATTCAATATTTCCAATTCCGGAATCAATTTCCGTTTCGAACAAATATTTAATATTTTCGTTTCCGGAATTATTTTCCGATTCCGATAATATTTCCGATTCTGACAATATTTCCGTTTCCGGCAATATTTCCATTTCCGATAATATTTTCCGATACGTACCATGTTTCCGTTTCCGGCAACATCTACGACTTGGATAATATTTATATTTCCGATACGATCCATATTTCCGTTTTCGGCAATGTCATCGTTTCTGGAGTATTCATTTCTTGCCTGTGACGATCTCAGCTCCCACTGAAACCAAGATCCGTCGATTCCGAATATCCATAGATGGAGTATTTAATGCCATTAAATACTTGATCCGTTTACGTACTATTTGTGTGACCCTACGGGTTCAGTCAAGAGTAAGCTGTGGATTAATATCATTAATTCCACTTGAACTGAAGCGGCCTCTAGCTAGGCATTCAGCTCACTTGATCTCACTGAATTATTAACTTGTTAATTAATACTGAACCGCATTTATTAGACTTAACATTGAATGCATACTTGGACCAAGGGCATTATTTCCTTCAGTCTCCCACTTGTCCTTAGGGACAAGTGTGCATTTCCTAATTCCTTTGTCGCTCGATGCTTGCTCTTGAACATAAGGTAAGAGTTGTCATCCTTATTATGTCCAGAGGTGTTTCTCGGTTTCAGAGTTCAACTGATCAAATAAACAGATAATCATAGCCTATGATTCATCCGAGCACGGCCATGCATTTCACAGTTTCTAGCTCTCCGAGTGGCCTTGTACAACTTTTAAGCATCTCATCCCGATTTATGGGAGGACAATCCCAATCTTGCGATCTTGAGATTAGACTTCGTTTGATAGGTGATTACCTGAGCGTTGCCTTTATAGCCTCCTTTTACGGTGCGACGGTTGGTTAACGTCAAAGCAACCAGTTCTCAAACAAGTAATCTCAAATCACTCAGGTATTGAGGATTTAGTGTCTAATAATTTTAATGAAATTTTCTTATGACAGATTTTCATCTCTTACAGTAAAGTTTCATAGGTCTTGTCCGATACTAGTCTTCCCAAAGTAAGTATCTATGCAAATGATTATGACATTGCCATGTCCACATAGTTTAAGAAACAGAACTACTAGTCATCTTGCATTCTAGTCGACTAACGTTTTCTATGCGTCCAATTTTATAGAAAACTCCGACTAGGGACCATTTTCAACCTTTGACATTCAAGTTCACTTGATAGACATTTCTTAGTCACAGGACTGGTCCTGACAGTCTATCTTGAATATATCGTCAAATTGAAGGGACTCATCATTTAATAAACCACAAATTAAATGGAAAAATGAATTCTTTTCATTTATTGTGAATGATTAACCAATAATGTTTTACAAAGATTTAAACTCTAAAACTTTAAAACATTAAACAGGGTCATCAAAGCCATTCTCCAATATGCTTGATTCCCATAGCTGTAGTGTGCGAGTTGTGCTTCGCCTGCGGCAGAGGTTTAGTCAATGGATCTGATATGTTGTCATCAGTTCCAATCTTGTTTATCTCGACTTCTTTTCTTTCAACGAACTCTCGTAGAAGGTGAAATCTACGAAGTACATGCTTGACTCTCTGGTGGTGTCTATGCTCCTTTGCCTGTGCAATAGCTCCGTTATTATCACAATACAGGGCTATTGGTCCTTTAATGGAGGGGACTACACCAAGTTCACCTATGAACTTCCTTAGCCATATAGCTTCCTTTGCTGCTTCATGTGCAGCAATGTACTCCGCTTCAGTTGTAGAATCCGCAATGGTGCTTTGCTTAGCACTTTTCCAGCTTACTGCTCCTCCGTTGAGGCAGAAGACAAACCCAGACTGTGATCTGAAATCATCTTTGTCGGTTGGGAAACTTGCGTCCGTATAGCCTTTAACAATTAATTCATCATCTCCACCATAGACCAGGAAGTCATCTTTGTGCCTTTTCAGGTACTTCAGAATATTCTTGGCAGCAGTCCAATGCGCCTCTCCTGGGTCTGACTGGTATCTGCTCGTAGCACTGAGTGCGTACGCAACATCTGGGCGTGTACATATCATAGCATACATTATTGAACCAATCAATGATGCATATGGAATCCCATTCATTCGTCTACGCTCATCAAGTGTTTTTGGGCACTGATTCTTGCTTAGAGTCATTCCATGAGACATGGGTAGGTAGCCTCGCTTGGAGTCCGCCATCTTGAACCTATCAAGCACCTTATTGATATAAGTGCTTTGACTAAGTCCAATCATCCTTTTAGATCTATCTCTGTAAATCTTGATGCCCAATATGTACTGTGCTTCTCCTAGATCTTTCATCGAAAAACATTTCCCAAGCCAAACCTTGACAGAGTTCAACATAGGAATGTCAATTCCGATAAGTAATATGTCGTCGACATATAATACTAGGAAAGCAATTTTGCTCCCACTGACCTTCTTGTATACACAAGATTCGTCTGCGTTCTTGATGAAACCAAAGTCACTGACTGCTTCATCAAAACGTATATTCCAGCTCCTGGATGCCTGCTTCAATCCGTAGATTGACTTCTTTAGCTTGCATACCTTTTTAGCATTCTTTGGATCCTCAAAACCTTCAGGCTGTGTCATAAACACAGTTTCTGTTAAAACGCCGTTTAAGAAAGCAGTTTTGACATCCATCTGCCATATTTCGTAATCGTAATATGCAGCGATTGCTAACATTATCCGAATAGACTTTAGCATTGCAACTGGTGAAAAGGTTTCATCGTAATCCACACCGTGGACTTGCCTGTAACCTTTTGCAACCAATCTAGCTTTGAAAACTTCAAGTTTCCCATCTTTGTCCTTTTTCAGTTTGAAAACCCATTTGCTTCCAATGGCTTGGTAGCCATCTGGCAAATCGACCAAATCCCATACTTTGTTTTCAGACATGGAGTCTAATTCAGATTGCATGGCTTCTTGCCATTGCTTGGAGCTAGGGCTCGTCATAGCTTGTTTGTAAGTCGCAGGTTCATCACTTTCAAGTAATAGAACGTCATAGCTCTCGTTCGTCAAAATACCTAAGTACCTTTCCGGTTGAGATCTATATCTTTGCGATCTACGCGGGGTAACAATTCTAGTTTGACCATGATTCTCACCAGATTCTTCTAAAGATCTCTGAGTTTCATCCTGAATGTCATCTTGAGCATTCTCTAGAGTTTGTTGTTCGACTCGAATTTCTTCGAGGTATACTTTTCTCCCACTTGTCATTTTGGAAATGTGATCTTTCTCCAAAAGGACACCATCTCGAGCAACAAACACCTTGTTCTCAGATGTATTGTAGAAGTAATACCCCTTTGTTTCCTTTGGATAGCCCACAAGGATACATTTGTCAGATTTTGGATGAAGTTTGTCTGAAATCAATCGTTTGACGTATACTTCACATCCCCAAATCTTCAGAAAAGACACATTTGGAGGCTTTCCAAACCATAATTCATATGGAGTCTTTTCGACAGCTTTAGACGGAGCTCTATTTATAGTGAGTGCAGCTGTATTTAGTGCATGTCCCCAAAATTCTAATGGAAGTTTGGCCTGGCCCATCATTGACCTGACCATGTCTAGCAAGGTTCTGTTCCTCCGTTCCGACACACCGTTCCATTGTGGTGTTCCAGGAGGAGTCAATTCTGATAGAATTCCACATTCTTTCAGATCGTCATCAAATTCATAGCTCAGATATTCACCGCCTCTATCAGACCGCAGTGCCTTAATCTTCTTGCCTAATTGATTCTCTACTTCACTCTGAAATTCCTTGAATTTGTCAAAGGATTCAGACTTATGCTTCATTAGGTAGACATAACCATATCTACTGAAGTCATCAGTGAAAGTGATAAAGTAGCTGAAACCACCTCTAGCATTTGTACTCATTGGTCCACATACATCTGTATGGATTAAACCCAATAGTTCATTTGCTCTTTCTCCAACTTTAGAGAAAGGTTGCTTTGTCATTTTGCCAAGTAAACATGATTCACATTTGCCATAATCCTCTAAGTCAAATGGTTCTAGAATTCCTTCCTTTTGAAGTCTTTCTAAGCGTTTCAAGTTTATATGGCCTAATCGACAATGCCACAGATAGGTGAGATCTGAATCATCCTTTTTGGCCCTTTTGGTATTTATGTTATATACTTGTTTGTCGTGATCTAATAAATAAAGTCCATTGACTAATCTAGGAGATCCATAAAACATCTCTTTAAAATAAAACGAACAACTATTGTCTTTTATTAAAAAGGAAAATCCCTTAGCATCTAAGCAAGAAACTGAAATGATGTTTTTAGTAAGACTTGGAACATGGAAACATTCTTCCAGTTCCAAAACTAGCCCGGAGGGCAACGACAAATAGTAAGTTCCTACAGCTAATGCAACAATCCGTGCTCCATTTCCCACTCGTAGGTCGACTTCACCCTTGCTTAACTTTCTACTTCTTCTTAGTCCCCGTGGATTGGAACATAAGTGTGAGCCACAACCTGTATCTAATACCCAAGAAGTTGAATTAGCAAGTATACAGTCTATAACGAAAATACCTGAAGATGGAACGACTGTTCCGTTCTTCTGATCTTCCTTTAGCTTCAAGCAATCTCTCTTCCAATGCCCCTTCTTCTTGCAGTAGAAGCATTCGGATTCAGAAGTGGGTTGACTGACCTTCCTCTTTACAGATTTGGCGCCAGTTTGCTTAGTTGGGATGGCCTTGTTGCCACCTTTCTTAGCATTCCTCTTCTTTCCAGATTTCTTGAACTTGCCCCCACGCACCATAAGCACATCCTGCTTATCACTTTTGAGCGTCTTTTCAGCGGTCTTCAGCATACCGTGAAGCTCAGTGAGCGTTTTGTCCAGACTATTCATACTGTAGTTTAGTTTGAACTGATCATACCCGCTATGAAGAGAATGGAGGATGGTGTCTATAGCCATTTCCTGAGAAAATTGCTGATCCAGCCGACTCATATTCTCAATGAGTCCAATCATTTTGAGAACATGTGGACTTACGGGCTCGCCTTTCTTAAGCTTGGTCTCAAGAATTTGCCTATGAGTCTCGAATCTTTCGACTCGAGCCAGATCTTGGAACATGTTCTTCAACTCACTGATGATTCTGAAAGCATCTGAGTTGATGAACGTTTTCTGCAGATCCGCACTCATGGTGGCGAGCATTAGACATTTCACATCCTTGTTGGCATCAATCCATCGATTGAGGGCTGCCTGAGTGACCCCGTCGCCTGCGGCTTCGGGCATCGCCTCTTCTAGGACATACTCATTTTCTTCCTGCATAAGAACTATTTGCAAGTTCCTTTGCCAGTCAAGGAAGTTCTTCCCGTTCAACTTCTCCTTTTCGAGAATTGATCGAATGTTGAATGAATTGTTGTTTGCCATATTTAAAATTACAATTGAAAAGAATAAACAAATAAATAACCATTCACAGTTTCTCTTAATAAACTTAAATTCTAGCATATATGCATAATTCAATGTTTATTAAACATTTTATTCAAGTTATGTGTTCCGGCAGGTGTGAATAAAATGATTCCAAGATCCTAAAATCATCGGATATTTCATGAAATACCCCCGAGGTTTAAGTTAATTCACCAGGTACCCTCGTTGTTTCAGTAATCTACCAGGTACCCCTCAGGTTTCATTTTCTCGCATGACTTAACCCTGCCGTTAAGTGGCCGTTAGAAACTTTTTTTCACCAGGTACCCTCGTAATTTATTTCACCAGGTACCCCTGAGGTTTTTTAGATTTTCACCAGGTGCCCTTGTGCTTTATGGTAATTTCACCAGATACCCCTGCTCAGCAACGGCTAGTTTCACCAGGTTTTGTTCTGTAACAGTTGCTGGGGGGAGGGGAATATGAAGTGAAAGAGGGGGCTGTCAAATACCCTATTAAGTTTGATGCAAGGACTTGTGGTTGTGGTGTATGGCAAATATCTGGCATACCTTGCAGACATGGCCTTAGGGTTATTTACCACCAAAGACTTGAGGCTACTGATTTTGTGTCTCACTACTTCAAAGGGCAAGCATACAAGTTAACTTACTCAGAGCACATACACCCCATGCCTGACCCAACCCAATGGCCTTCTTTTGACCTTCCTATTATCCTCCCACCACCCATGAAGAGAGCATCAGGTAGACCCCCTAAACTGAGAAAAATAGGTAAACATGATCCAAAAAGGGGAAAGAGAAATAGCACTGTGAGGTGTGGTAAGTGCAAGGAGGTGGGACACAATGCAAGGACATGCAGAGGTGGGGCCACAGCAAAGCAAAAGAAGGATGCTGCTGCTGCTGCTGGTGCTTCTGGTTCTGCTGGTGCAGCTGGTGCAGCTGGTTCTGGTGCAGCTGGTTCACAGCAAGGGGGAGATCAAGGTGCTTCCAGTTCACAGCAACAACGTAATGCATCAAGTAAGGGAAAAAGGAAGCGTACTTGATTTTGTGATTTATGCATAACTTTTTGCTAAACTTATCATGTATATCTTTTGCCAATGGGAGCAAGTTTTTGTAGAGCTACACTTAAAGTTTTTGCGTGTCGGGGGCACACTTTTGTAAAGCTACTTAATTCGGAAATGAAATATCATATTATTGATGAAATGTCATCATTCACTTTCTCATTACAAATACTAGAATAAAAAACATTACAATGCCAATATTGATAGTTCCATGCATTAATTTCTTTTGCTGCTTGAGTTTCTTCTTCATTTGGTGAATTTCTTCATCCAAGCTTCTGTTTTCTTCAATTTCTCCTTCCTTTGTGCTACCTCTGTTGTTTCTGATTGGCAGTGGTTGCTTAATGCTTCCCTTGCACCACTTGAAGTTGTCACATAAGTCACACTTGTAATATAGTCTTTGAGGATTTTTCATTGTTTCAGAACTTCTTATTGCAAATTTTTTCCCACATATGTTGCATGTTTTGTTTGGAACTACAACGTATGAGGATTCATACGTTGTAGAAGAAGATTGGGATTGAGAATATAAGCTCATTTGAAGGTGAGTTGGGAATTAGGGAAAATATGAGTTGGTTAAGGGGAAGAACAGAAACTTGTAGTGAAGAGTTGCAGCGGCTCCCCCTTTAAATAGAGAAGGCTTACCAACGGCTAGTTTTTTTAAAAAAAACTAGCCGTTGGTGAGCAGGGGTATCTGGTGAAATTACCATAAAGCACAAGGGCACCTGGTGAAAATCTAAAAAACCTCAGGGGTACCTGGTGAAATAAATTACGAGGGTACCTGGTGAAATTTTTTTTTCTAACGGCCACTTAACGGCAGGGTTAAGTCATGCGAGAAAATGAAACCTGAGGGGTACCTGGTAGATTACTGAAACAACGAGGGTACCTGGTGAATTAACTTAAACCTCGGGGGTATTTCATGAAATATCCGTAAAATCATTGAAGAACTAAGCACAGTTTGTCGACTTAATCCTAAAACATCTTAGGTAAGCAAAAGCCTTTTGCTAATAGTCTAGAAACTATTCTTGGTTGATAGGTACGTCTAAGAACTTATTAGGTAAACCTATCGATTTTGCCACGACATAAAAGGACTCCTTACTTATATCGTTGAGTTTCACCAAAACTAACATGTACTCACAATTATTTGTGTACCTTGCCTCTTTAGGACCAATAAGTAACACCTCGCTGAGCGAAAACTATTACTAGATTGATGTAAAGGATATCCAAGCAAGTGTATATTTTGGCATGGCACCTTTTAACTCAATTTTTAAGTTTGGAACTTAAGGCTCTTACTATGTTGGTAAGATTTTAAGTGAACTAAAATCCTTAATCATGCAACATAATCAAGCGCGCTTTTGATCTCATGCATTTTAAGGCATATTTAAAAGCAATAAATAACTTAAAACATGCATAGGATAAATGTGATCTAGTATGGCCCGACTTCATCTTGAAGCTTTAACTTCAAAGTCCGTCTTGAAAATCTCCGTGGGAGGCACCATTTTCTTCAAATAGGATAAGCTATATATAATTAAAACTAATTACAACTATTTGATGGTACGCAGACCATATTTGAATTGAAAAAAAACTTTGGTACTTTAGACCAATTACATTCAAATTAATGGTACGCAGACCATATTTTCTATCCTATTTGGGCCATACTAGTCACTTCATAACCTGCAAAACAGTACATATACAATATATACCATTCACCCATTCATTATCATGAATGGCCCACATAGCTGGTTAGTAAAACACATTATGCATCACGTAAACATTTGCAGCAATTAATCAAGGGCACCAATAATCTACCAATTATTCAGTCCTTATTAATTCTAATCAAGTTGTTTTAACCTTAAGGATTTGTAGACCTAATCAAGAGTTTATGACTAAAAGGGCTCCCACTTAAATTAATAAATTCATATGCTTTACTAATTTTAAACATAAAAATGTATTTCTAGTCTAACCGGAAACATACAAATTTAATTAAAATTTAAAGCTCATATAAATTTATAATTGAATCCAAAAAGGTTAATTTAATTTCAGTCGTATTTAAATTAATTCATGATTTTAATTTTAGGAAAATAATTAGAATAAATAAAATTTATTATAATTACAATATTCAAAATTAAAATCCAAGAAAATAATTTAAATTATTAATTTTAAAATTAATTAAAATTACGTAAACTGAAAATTTCAAATTAAAATTTCAAAACGATCCAATCGCAACGCAACAACCCCACGCAACGCACGCCCATGGGCCACACGCACACATCCATCGCTGGCCATGTGCGCGCAGCCTATGCGCTGCGTCGCATCGCTGCTGCTGCTCTCCTTCGCAAGGCATCACGCGAGCTGGTGCTCGCTGCGCGCGCCAGCACTCGATGCACGCGAGCCATCGCTCGCTGCGCTCGCTCGCCAGCGCTCGCTTCATGCGAGCCAGCGCTCGCTGCGCGCGCTCGCCAGCGCTCGTTTTATGCGGGCCATTGCTCGCTGCGCGCGCTTGCCAGCGCTCGATCCTGCGAGCCTCGCTCGCTGCGCGAGGCATCGACGCTGGGTGTAGCACTCGTGGTACGCGAGCTTGCGCTCGCTGCGCGCGAGGCTCCGTACGCTTGCGCGAGGCAGTGCGCTCTGTGGCGCAGCTCGCTTGCTGCCCACACGCGACTGCTGTGCCTTGCTTTCGCCCTCGCCCATTCGTCATTTCTCACAGCCCACGACACAAGGCAGGGCTGCTGCCTTGTGCTCGTGCACCATGGCCTTGCTCATTGCATTCGTGCCGCATGGGCGACGAGCTCCCTTGCTCGTCGTCACATGCCCGCACTATACAACACCCCTTAAGGGTAACACGTAGCGTCCATTGCTTTGTGCGTGCAAGTTATATGAGCGAATCGCATAAAATTTAAAAAATTTATATTTAAAATTAATGACAAATTAATAAATAATATTAATTTTATAATTTTAGGGCGAAAAATCAAAAATTTATTATTCAATTGATTTCCGATTAACATGGATTCAAGTCTAGGTCATAAAAATTTAAAATTTAACATAAATTTACAATTTTTATGGTGGTTTTTAATCATAGGTATCTAATTAAATTATAATTAATTATGAAAATCAAATTAATTCTAAATTATTCTAATTTTCAACAAATTAATCATAATTACAAATTAGATTGCATAATTAACAAGGCTAGGCATTCAAACTTGTTAAACATATACAGTAGGTCAATCAAAAATTCAAGATTTATCAACAAGAATCGCAAATATTTAATTTAACATCTTAAATTTACGAAATTTTGCATTCGAAAAACTAAAACCTCCGAAAAGTCATAGTTAGGCTTCGAATTTGAGAATGCCTTTTACATGCGGAATTGACACAAAAATCACTCGATTTGGATGAGTAACGAAGAAACTGCCGAAAAATTGCGTACGTATAATTAAATAAACGCAATTTGCAATTAATTAACAATTACGAAAATTAATCACCCCTTTTAATTCTTGCAAATTTGTAATATTTAACCATGTTCATGCAATTTTAGATTATGAAAATAATAAGAGGCTGTGATACCACTGTTAGGTTATGATACATATGACAATTCATAAATCATGCGGAAAAACCATAAAGCCAGGAAAACATATTATTTACACATAATCATTTAGCATAGTTTAGATGCATACTCTTTGTTGCGTGCCCTCCCTAGCTGCGCCCGAACCGAACAAGAACAAGTCTTTAGGACTCCAAGTGTCGTCCCTCCGTAGATAGTCCACAGCACGTCCGGATCCGCCCTAAGATTGACCAACTAGAATCGCCCTTAAGGTACTTAGAATTTTCGGCACTTTATAGGCAATTGTATGACTGAATTTTGCTCTCAAAAACTCACTTTGAATACTTGAATGCTCGATGTAAATATGTGACCCTAGGCACCTATTTATAGAGTTATGGAAAAGGATTTGGAATCCTATTAGGATACTAATTTATTTAATTATAATCCTACTAGGACTCTAATTAAATAAACTAAATCTTTTAGGATTTAGATTTAATCATATGACAAATCCCGGTAGCTTTAGGATTCGAGTAGCACACAAACACACACGCACGCACAGCAGCCCACGAGGGGCGCCATGCGCGCGCGCAGCCTGCGAGCTCGCAGCCCACTGCCGCAAGCCCACACGCTGCCGTAGCCTTGGCGCGCGCTGGGCCTACCTTGCGGTGGGCCTGGCGCAGCCTTGGCTGGTGCGTTTGTGGCGCGCTGGCTTGCTGGGCGATGGCCCGGCTTCGTGCTGGGCCTTCGTCTGGCAGGCCTCGTCCGATGCTAGTTCGTACGATACGCTTCCGATTAATTTCCCGATTCCGGAATTCATTTCCGATACGAACAATATTCAATATTTCCAATTCCGGAATCAATTTCCGTTTCGAACAAATATTTAATATTTCCGTTTCCGGAATTATTTTCCGATTCCGATAATATTTCCGATTCTGACAATATTTCCGTTTCCGGCAATATTTCCGATTCCGGCAATATTTCCATTTCCGATAATATTTTCCGATACGTACCATGTTTCCGTTTCCGGCAACATCTACGACTTGGATAATATTTATATTTCCGATACGATCCATATTTCCGTTTTCGGCAATATCATCGTTTCCGGAGTATTCATTTCTTGCCTGTGACGATCTCAGCTCCCACTGAAACCAAGATCCGTCGATTCCGAATATCCATAGATGGAGTATTTAATGCCATTAAATACTTGATCCGTTTACGTACTATTTGTGTGACCCTACGGGTTCAGTCAAGAGTAAGCTGTGGATTAATATCATTAATTCCACTTGAACTGAAGCGACCTCTAGCTAGGCATTCAGCTCACTTGATCTCACTGAATTATTAACTTGTTAATTAATACTGAACCGCATTTATTAGACTTAACATTGAATGCATACTTGGACCAAGGGCATTATTTCCTTCAACTCTGTCACCCCTGGCAAAGTGGCAATGCACCCAGCAACCCTACTACGGGGATAACAATTCAAAGTGTTGAACAAATATAGTGATAGTCGGTTTAAGAACTTCAAAGTTTCAGTTTACAATTTATTTTTTTCCTGAAATTGCAGAAAGAGATGAAAGGAGAGTTTAGCGAATTGGGATTTTTCAAATCAGTTTACGCCAAAGAAGATGGAAGCTTTAAAGAGGGCACACTTCCTCATCAATTTGTGGTATCATTGCATTGAGCTAATTCTATAAATCAATCTTGTCTCTTGAAGTCTATTTATTTTTTTCTTTACTTGTACATAGTATTCTTGGTTGATAGATTTTGAGTGATCTTTTCATATTATATAACAGGAGGATGCCAACAAAAAGGTCCAAGAAAACCTTACGAGTTCCTCTTATTCAAAGCCCGTAATTGAAATTGAGAATGCAGTCTTTAATGAGCTCATGTATAAAGATAAAGTACCTAAACGTCCTTTAAATTATGGATTTGGAGTGAAGCAAAGCGACATCTTTGGAGTGGAAGGTTTGCTGAGGAAAGAAGGGTCAAGCTATGTTAAGAACAATGCTACGGAAGTGGAGAACATGAAAGGTGAAATATCAGTTGTCAAGAAGCGAAATGAGGAACTTGCGCAACAATATCAACTTCTGAATACCAAGTTCGAAGAAACAACACAGTCATTTAAAATGATTGCTTCTTTTTTGGGACAAGTTTTGAAGGAAGTACGCAAAGGGAATGTTTCATCGAACCTTTTAGATGGTGCGGAATCAGCAATAAATATGGTTAGTTATTTCTGGAAATTATTCTGATTGAGCATCATGTATCATTACCTGAAATGTGGCATATCTAATTTGAATATTAAAATGCTTTTTGTAGATTACTGATGATTCTGGTGGAAATGGTGACAACCAGGCCGAGACATGAGACTTTGACACTATTGCCAAATGCAAGGTAATTTCATATGGAATTAATTAACTGCATTTCATGCTTTATAGATAAACTTATAGCTGAAACATGCTTTATAGTTGTCGATTATTTATGGATGATGGTGAGATTAGAAGGTAGAAGCTTAGATTTAGTATTAGAAGGTACTGCATCACATTCCACTACTACTTTGTTATACCCCAGCTGCAATACTGAATGCCAAAACGAACAGCAGCAACTTCAGCCTGTTTGGGTTCCCATCTCGTGACGGTTCTCCTTACAGCTACAGCAAGAATGGCACCCTCACTGTCCCGAAAAACAGCTCCCATCCCCACTCCTTAATCACCCATAAAATGTGCATCCATATTCACTTTTAAGCAACCAGAAAAGGGAGGAAACCAACCTGCACTACCCACCATACCAACACTTATCCTGGGCATAAAGACCAACTTTGCATACTCCTTATAGTCTTGTACTAAGTTCGAGAATCTAGCAGCAGTTAGGAGGGGGTTTGCACTTTGCATACTCCAAAATTGGGATTGGTGTGCGTCTTTGTGATATTGGGGCTGTTATCCACTTGTTGTAGCCTTTGTAGACGGGTTTTCCTTTCTCATGTTTATCAGTATGTTTAGGTTAAGATAGTGTTGGTAATGATTTTAAAAAGCAGGGAAGCTGTTGCAGAAACTGCTATTTGAGAAATAATTTCTAGCCATCTAGCTATCTACTTGTTGCTGTTCTAGGTGCCTAACTTTCCTACCCTTTTTTTAGAGGAAAACGGCACATGCCATTATTTATCATTATTAATCAAGCAGAAATCAGTAGCAACAATATCCTCTACTATACTCGGGCATCCCCTTATCCAAACTCGTGTACAGAACTCGTGCATAGCCATAGTATGGTCCGCTAAATTGGCCTCTCTATAAACATGAACAAAGTTAATTGAGTCAAACAAGCTAGCTATCTCACGAATTTCCCTGCCAATCATTCCTAAATAAAGGCCATCTCTTATCTCCCCATTTACCAATTTAATGACCTTTAAACAGTCACTTTCTACCACTACATCCCTTGCCCCACATTGTATAGCCAACTTTAATCCAAGAACAATTGATTTTGCTTCTACTATACTGACTTCCCACTGATGTGCTACCTGTAGGCACGCAGCTCGCACAACAGCCCCCTCCTCATCTCTAATTATCACCCCCATCCCAGCCCCTACATCTTTAAATATAGCCCCGTCAACATTAATCTTCAAGACCCCTGTAGCAGGTGGACTCCAAGTAATTTCATTACGATGTATGATCTGCATTCTTCCATCCCCACTCCCACTATCCTCCTCTACCCCTCCCCTTTGCCTTGCACCAGTACCCTCCTGTACAGCCTGCTCAAATGCTTGCAAGGCACAAGCTGTTGCAGCTACTGTCTCACTCTGGCACTTGGGTAAGCTGCCATACAACACCACATTGTGTTCATTCCAACACATCCATGTAAGCATTGCCGCCATATTTTTCTCATCCTCCTTCAAACAGTCCATCCACCACCCAACCCAATCGATCACATTGCCCATATTCATACCCTTGCTCACTGTACATCAGTGTTTTCCTCATACCCTTGCACACTAAAAAAGGTCAAACCAATACAGTTGCACGCATAACACGGCTATCATCGTACGTGAGTAAAAACTATGCATCTAGGCTGTAGGTGATAAGGTGCAATAGTATTAAAATATTATTCCAATATCAATGGATCTCCGATGTTTATCCAATTTTATAAATACTGTCAATCTCAATCAACCAAATGAATTAAAAAAAATTTATGCCAGAACATGCAGGTGTAAACAAGATGGTTAAACAAGACACAACAAAGAAACCAATGTATCACAAACTAAAGAACAAAAATAAAATAATCCATTTGAAATGAACTTGATCAGAAAAGGCATGACATTCAACTTGGTCTTTATTCAACCACTTGGTGATAGCGATAGGTAATAAGGGCTCAACTTCGTATGTATTCTAGAATTCTATTCAGTGGGGAGCAGAGAATGGGTACAAAACATCTATTTGGCATGACAACTGGTTGGTTTTGGGATCTCTTAGAAGTCTCATCAGGGGGTCTTTAAGGGAGGGGGGAGAATCGTTGACCCTTAATGCTTGTATTAAAATCAAACATGGAATGTGTCTCACCTCTGTTAAGCTTCCTGCACATATCTTACAGTCTAGCCTATGCACTCTATCAAAGTTTCGATCTTTTTTGGGAGAATCGAGTTTATGTTGTATACAGAAACTGGCTTCCAGTAGTGCTTCTAAAGGGTGATTGTTTTGTAATTGGATCTGTTTTTAGCTGGTTAAATAAGTTACTCTTATGTTCAAAAAGATGTTTGCTTGGCGAATTTTATGATGTCAAGTGAGAACATGTCAAATCGAAGTTTTGCTTTGTTTGACTAACAGTCAGGGTATTGGAACATGATTATGGGTGGTATGGATATGACTGCTCAAAGTGTTGAAGTTACCAAATTTGAGAACATTGCCAGTGTTGTTTTCCTAGAAACATGCCTATGTTGTGCTCTTGTGCCTTGGTAGCTAAGTTAGTCGGGTAATCAGGACATATGTATGAGCATCATGAATATAGGTAAAATTTATGGAGAATGGCAGAGGTTAGATCCCTGTATTAGACGTTGGTGCTCTTGTCTAAATTGAAGAAACATTTTTTCAGCTGGCTAGGATTATCACTTATCAGACATGGTAATGTGTGGTATTATCTTAGACATGCAGAACTGTTTTTTTTTTATTAAGGGAAACGTTAGGCCGGTAATATTATTAAAGTAAGTCAATTTCCGCTAAAGTTGTAAAACTTTGAGGGAAATTATCAAGCCAAATGTGGTCTGTTACAGCATCAGTCCATCTCGCAACTAGATGTGCCACGGTATTACCCGACCTACAAACATGAGAACAATTAAAAGACTCAAAAGAATATGAAAAACGAACAATATCTTCATAGATTAGCATCAGTGGCGAGTATCCCATTGTCTTCTGTTTAACGGCCCGAACAGCCGACACAACGTCACATTCCAGCACTATCTTGGACAGGCCCAAATGGCACGCCTGTTGAACCCCAAACCTGGCAACAACAGCTTCTGCACACTCCACATCCCATGTTGCTTTCTGTGAGGGGGTCGAAAAAGCACGAGGCTAATGTGTGACCTCATCCCTCGTGGGTGTGACGTTTCTTTTTGTCAAATCAAGTGTAATTGGATTTCCTGTGAGTTTACACCCAATTGACTAGTAATATAGGAGTCGCCATTCAGTTTTTAACGACAATGAGAAAAACTGACAAAACCCGGTTATCGTGACATAAAGGGAGTGCAATTATGTTTGACCACGATGGCCATAGGTTCCCTTGTGATCCCTGGTGTGGGGATCTCTCAACGTACACCCGCAGGGTAGAGATTGAGGGTTCGGGGGACTGTAACTACCGAGAGGAGCACTCGCTCGTCGATAACTCCAGAGGCAGGATATCCTTACTAGCTCAGCATAAATAATTGAAGGGACATGCATTAACTATTAAACTAATATGCAGCACATAATACTAGATCGATCGCGATTATCTGACTTATATTGCTTTAAGGGACCTAGCATGATAGTTCAATTTCCCAAAATATTATCTTTATTAGGCGTGGTAGAACAATCAGATTTAATTAGTTTAACAGTTTATAAAAGGGCGAGGAAAGCAATTAAATCATGGAAAAGGGATACATTACGACGCACCCTTGAGAGGTGCGTCACGGTTCTCAGAAAACTAACCACTTTGACTTTGCTATTTCTCCTTTTATTTAACGAATCTCAAGTTACGGGCTTAATTCTTCGGTTACAAGGGACAGGATACGTTCTGTTCGATTTTTGGATTGATTGCGACAGAACGCGGGATCAATTTCGCAGCGTGAGGCTTAGGCTTAGGGGTTGGAGTCAATACTCAGAATATGAATTGTGTGTCCTTTTCACGTCGAATTTGGGGCTATATTTATAGAAAAGATTTCGTGGAAAGATAGAATTTTAGAGCTCTAATGCACGAAGAATTAGGAAAGAATACGTCCCAGGTAATTTCAGCGCCCAGGGCTGGGCGCCGAAGATTTCGGCGCCCAGAGCCAGGCGTTGAAAATAGGGTCTGGGCCGTTTTCTTTGTCAGATTTGGACTCTTAGAATCCGGACTGTTTGAGACTTATTCGAGTCTTTTAGCGCGTATTAACTTTATGACGGAATGCGTCTGGGCCCGTTACGAACTCTAGGCTCGTTAGGATTTTAATTAGTACGTAACTCTTATTTTCGAATCATATTAGGAATAGGATTCCTCTTGCAATTTCTATCTCATTTAGGATTTATGTTGGAGTGCAACACCTAATTCTGACAGGTTTTTATCTTTTATGATTTGCCACTTTTAACAACTACCCATCACGGCAGTTACTATTTTTAGCAGGTTTCCATAAATAGCAGGTTTCTATAAATAGCAGGTTTCGGGTGAAATGAAAAGGGTGATTGAGATTCGTTATTTTATAGGAGATGCGTTGCCAAGTAGAGATTTTATGTTCTCATCATCGAACCTTCCCTTTCGGGAATAGGGACAAAAGTAGGTGTCTACAGTTAGCCCCCACTTTGACTGAGTCTCGGGATGAGACGATGGTCAAAGTACTAGACGGAGTGCGTCACACAAGCCATAGTGTATGTGACTTGTTTTGCGAGGGTCTCGCGAGCCCCCGAGTGATAACATTTGACTTAAGGGTCATCACTTGAAGTGTCGACATATCCCTCACGTGTCATTGAGATTTATCAACGGATAGTATAGAAACTCCCTCACTTTGTCATTAGAAGTATCTAAAGAGGCGTAGAAAACTCCCTCACTTTGTCATTAGGAGTAGCTACAAATGTTTTCCAAATCAAAGCTATAAAGTGTAATTGGGCCTGGCCAAGCCCAATCACGAGGTAAAAATGTTTTTTCAATATTCTCATTTTCAGGGTTAGCTAAACGAGAAAACCCCCTTGTTTTTATGGGACGTAAAACGAAGGAAAATCCAGCACATCGTTCTTTTTTGGAAAAACGGAAAACCAATCCTTTAATTTTTTGGAAAAAAGGGAAAACCGAAAAAAGTTATCGCTACGGCGACTAAGGACCTGCGCGGTTAGTGGCGCAGACCCCGCCGGCTAAAGATGGCGAGCCTGTCCGCTGAGGGTGGACACCCCGTCCGATAGAAGTGGACGAATCTGTTTTGAAATTTGAAAATAAGGACCTACGTGGTTTGTGACGTAGACCCCGCCGGCTAAAGATGGCAAGCCTGTCCGCTAAGGGTGGACACCCCGTCCGATAGAAGTGGATGAATCTATTTTGAAATTTGTTTGTGTTTTTTGAAAATAAGGACCTACGCGGTTTGTGACGTAGACCCCGCCTGCTGAAGATGGCGAGCCTGTTTTATTTTGTTTTTTGAAGATTCTATTTTTCGAAAACTAAGGACCTGCGCGGCTAGTGACGCAGACCCCGCCCCCTGAAGGTGGGCGAGCCCTGTCCACTGAGGGTGGACGTCCCTGAATTTGTTTTTTTTTTGATTTGGAATTCGCGTGGTTCGTGACGCGATCTTGCCAACTGAAGATAGGCAAGTTCCTATTTTTTGTTCATCGTGATTTCTTTTGAGAATTTCCCTTTTTGTTCATTCTCGTAGGAGCGAATTCTTTCGAGGGATGCTCGGACTTAGTTGTAACCTGAACGTGGGTTGACAACGGGCTTAGAAGGACCTTTGTCTTGTGGTCATCTTCTTTTGTGGTTTTGAGCTAGTCTTTACGGCTCGATTTTTTGCCACCACTTGGTCTTTGATCATGTACAAGTATCAACGGCGACCTTTATTCTAAGGTCGAAATCCATTTTTTCTTTTGAGATTATCCAAACATAGGACTGCGTATAGAGTAGTCAGGGAATATTGTTTTAACTTTGCATATTTTCTTTTGAAATATATATTTTCTTTCGAGCCACCAAGCACTCGTGCTTGACAGTCATTTCTTGTAAAAGAGGTTCCTTGGGGATACACAATTTGTAATGTTCTTGATCGTGTTTGGGATCGTGCTCGTAAGTACGAGCGATCTTTGTAGTGGTGTGCTACTTTTAACAAAGCCGTGAGGTGCGACTTTCAGTAAAGAAATCGGCAATTTTCGAGTCGAACGGATACGACAGGGCCCTATAGAAGTCAGGGGCCCTTTTTTTTGGGTCTGGGATCATTTTCGGCGCCCATGCCTGGGCGTTAAAGATTTCGGCGCCTAGCTCTGGGCGCTGAAAATGATTTCTGGCTTGGTTTCTTGATGACACAGTTGGCCTCTTGTTCGCTCGTTTTCTTCTTTTCTTTTCGTCTAGAGATTCCATTTTTGAGCCGTTCATTTGAGATCATGTTGATTGGTGAATAACAATTATTTCTCGAGAAACCGTAGCCTAATAGTGGACCAACGATGTTTATTATTTCCTTATTCGTTCGCAATTTCTTAGCTTAGAACGATTGTGGGATTAATCTTCAACGCCCAAAGTCAGGCGTGGGATTTGGCGTTGGTGTTGATTATTGGGCAGGATCTGCCTCTTTTCCGTTTGCTTATTTCACTTGGAAATTCTACGTATTCTCTTCTTTTGTTTTTTTTCCTTTATTTTTTTTGAACGTAGAATTTTATTAGAGATCACAATGAGCTGAGTGATCGTGATGATTTCTCGAGAAGCCGTAGCCGATTGGTGGACTACGGTGTTTGTTGCTTTGGGGCGCCTATTTAAAGGAACTGTCGCTCTTAAGGCGTGCAATTATTGCAATAGTTGGGCGAGTCTATATGGCCCGAGGAGCATGCCTTGAGGCGTATATTTTTGATCGCTCATATATATTTTTTCTTTTGAACGCGTTCGTGAATGTTCGATACTTAGAATGATGATATGTATATGCGAACGAGCATTCATAGAATGGCCGTTGTGTGCGGTCCATTAATCAGTTTGCATGAATCATTTTTTTTTTGAGCAATGACTGATTTCGAATAGTTTGCTTAGAAGCTTGATAGGGTTCAGGCCCATTCATGAAGTGGGCTCAAACATCGTGCCCTTTCGATTGTTCAAACATTTGCTTTGAGATTTTTTATTTTGCTATGGTTGTTTCGTAGCTTGGAGCTCCCAAGTATGCATGTCGGGATGCTTCCTTTTGGCGTACGATTTTTGTAGGTTCTTTCGAGAAAGATGCCTTGGGGTTTCGCTCGTGTAGGTGCGAGCTATCCCTTCCGTGGTAATATTTCGCTACCTTTAATCCTTAATGTAGGAGTCATGGGGCTTGCATTTTGAATTTGGGCGATAACTAGCCTTTGCCCCTTACTCTTGGTCGTGCCGCATTAGTGCAATATGCCTTACTCTTTTTTTCTTAGACTTGTACCGTGGGACGGTTGAACTTATAGTGCGACATAGGCTTGTGTTGCCTAACAGCGTGTCTTAGAATATTCCTTCAGGTGTTGGGATATCATTATTATTTTTTGCGTTGGAGTACTTCATCACGCCTCGTTCAGGTGCTCGAACAAGTGTAGCACCTTCTGCGTTAGTGTGCACGGCTTATTACTTCGTTCGATGCGAGGATTCATGGATGTTTTTTCTTGTTTTTATACCTGGGCAAATTTGGCAAGCCGAGAGAGTCAGCGCCCAGGCTGGGGCGTTAAAGATATCGGCGCCCAGCTCTGGGCGTTGAAAATGATTTCTGGGCAGAATTTGACAGTTTTTTTTTTATCCTTGATTTTTCTTTTGCTTTTGCTTTGGAACGACGTAGACTGTGTAACGGGTGCTTGTAGGGCGAGCGTTATGTGCAGTAGTTTGATCGGAGTTTTGGTGACTCGCGATTAGAATTTGGGAGGGGTGACTTTATATATTCTAAGTAGTGCTTAGAATTTGGGAGGGGTTGTAGCCATTCTAAGGTTCGTTTTACACGATTAAAGCTTAGGATTGTGCCCCTATGACGTGTGTATAGCATTAGCGTCGAGAATTTGCGATAAAATCGTCATTTCGAGCATTTTTAGAGTGTTTTTCTCAAGCCCCCAATTGTAGCTACGGGATTGGCTTGGTGCTATAATGCTTGACTTACGTTTTTATGCATTCATGGTGACATGGATCATGAATAGCTTGAACGAGACTCGTTTAGTGAGAGGTACGTTCGAGTAGTGATTTGCTACTTCTCTTGTAAATGTCATATTGTGCGACATTGCCATGGTCAAGGTAGTCACATGTTAAAGTGTGCCTTGACCAAAAGCTAGGTGCCTTTCTTTACCCATAATCATATTTAGAAATCTTTTTGACTCACTTGCAACATCGAGATAAACGCATACTTAGCTTAAACCAACGACACTTTATTATGTTCGAAGAAGTCTTTGAAAATTATTTAAAATCCGAGTCCTACTGTGTACAATCCGAAGTGTCCTAAGTAAGTTGACTTATAGAAGGGTTCTTATAGGATTACATGAGTGAATCAAAATACTGTTACGTTTTTTGGAATGATGTCTAAGGATTTGCTGGAAGCCAGGGTGCAGGCGTCAAGATATTACTTGTGCCCGTGTGGCACATGCTTTGGGCTTTTAGGGCCATCTTTTCCAGAATTGCGGGAATATAAACCGTTTTCAAATTGACTTAGATTTACCTGGTGTATGTCTGCACGAAAGGTCAAGGTATGCTTAGTTCTTTCCCTAGTTCTTTCATTTCAATCTTTAGCCCCCAGTTGCTATTATGTCTTCTCATTAATGATGCTTTCAGATTTCGATTTTAGATGCCCGTGTCATATGTCTGAGTAGGGTGAGCCTTGGTTAAGTGCCAAGTCTTATTGACAATGTCTGATTTTTTTTTCAAAGGGGATTCGCAATCATTTGAATTACCATGAACGGGTACCCTGAGTTCAAAGGAATGATGGGGCGATGCCGTAGAACAATCCTCTTTTTTGCAAGCTTACTGCCTTTACTACTTGTTGTCGATTATGACTGTGTCTAGTGGTGAAAGAAGGTCTTTAAGTGAGTTAGTTTGCTTTAGGGAGGGTCAAGTCGAGTATTTTAGAGGTCATGGACGCACACGCTAGCCCTTATTCAATTGAGGCAAAGCGATCTTTTGAGTATTGGCTAAGTGCCTAAGAGTGTGAGTGCTCCTTCTGGCAAGGGTATGTGCCCTTATTATTTTTCGATGTGTGCTCATTTTGGCATCTTGATGACTTGGATTCTTCCTTTGACTTTAAATTTTTCTTTCGTTTTGGATTGCAAGTAATTAAATTTCAATAAGGGACTCTATTTTTTATTCTTGTTATTCTATAGGGTTTAACATTTTTGCAAATTGGTTGGACCGAATCATGGATTGCCTACGTATCCGCCTTAAATAGATTTAATTTGGAATCAGGTCTTGCGTAGTTCTTAGCCTAGAAAATGGTTTCTTAGAATGCCGATTTTAAACAAGTACGTTCTGAGGTGGAATCGTAATGTTTGAAATAGGATGAGATAAGTGAAGTTCATTATTATTTTAATCTGCTGCTTTGCCGTAAGCCAAATTTTTTTTTTTATTTTTTTTTGAAGTACATGTATTGGCACAAAAATCTTTTCATGTGTTTTTTGGTACGTATATCTGAATACGTGTTGTACCCCTCCAAGTGTTCGTTATTTTTCTGTGTATGTGCGGATAAAATGACGAGCACTTCTGGACAAAATTTGGCAGGCAGAGAGATTCAGCGTCCAGGCTGGGGCGTTAAAGATTCCGGCGCCCAGCCCAGGGCGCTAAAAATGATTTATGGGCGGATCTTTTTTGGTGCGCTAAATACTTCTTTTTCTTTTTAGACGAACTTTTAAAGGCGCTTTGCAAAGTTTGCTTTTTTATTATTTATTATTAGTTTTTGTACTTTTCATTTGTCTTCTTTTTTTATTCGTGACTCAAGACGGTTTGAAAGATAGGTTGAATGCGATAGGATAATTTGTATAGGTATTGGTCAAGCATGAGGATTACATCTGCTAGGACTCACAATTTGCAGCCTCAAGCTAGTGTCATGAGTTTACATCAACCAAGGTCAATGAGTAGCATGGGGACGGCTCAAGGGTATATCAACAGGATGTATCCATATAAGTTATATGGTCATTATGCTAATGGTGGTGCGAGAGCAGGTTTGTGCTTTGGGAATAATGGGTATGACGCACGTGTCAATGACCGTGCGTGGTTTGCAGTTGACAACAAGTTCAGGAACAAGAGTCGAGGTAATGGTTTCTTGGGTTATGGCAATGAGAACATGGATGGGTTAAATGAGCTGAACAGGGGCCCCAGAGCGAAGGCGTCTAAGAACATAAGGACTGGAAAGGGTAGACTGTAGGGGAATACAGTTAAACATAATAACATGTGCGGAACAATCCCCAAAGCCAAGAAACATGTATAAAGCACAGATTAAGCAAACTTACATTCGAAGCGTGTTTTCCACAATAATCCGTCAACGAACACGAACAAAGAACTCCACTTGTCGTTCCTCTACTTGGTTCACCGACACGATCAAATCCGTCTTGATTATCGTAGCTTAGACAATCGATCAAGAGATTTGCTTTTGGGATGAACACACTATGGAGGCACAGAGAGAATTAGGGTTCTCTGTTTTCTCCTAGGGTTGTGTGTAGTCTAAATTGTGATTGCAGTAAGTTGGAAATTAGGTCATAAGGTTATTTACATAACCTTACTAAACCGACCAAGCCCGGCCAGCAAGCCACGCGTGAGACAAGTCACAGCGCGCTGGGCCATGGGCCTCGCTGCTGTGGCTGTGTCGCTGCACAGGCCCGCGCGCACACGCACAGCCATGCTCGGCAATGGGCCTAGCGCTGCCGTGTTGCCTTGGCGTTTTGCTCGCTCGCCTAGCGCGCCCATGGGCCTTGAGTGCTTCGCGTACTCGGCTCGTGGGCCGCCCTTCGTATTCGCGTTTAATATATTTCCGATATATTATTTATCGTTTCGTATACGACGAATCACCGTCGTATGATACGATTTATTCGTTTCGCCTAGCTTACGAATATTCGCGATACGATATACGATTCTGATGCAAGGTCGTATCATATAATACGTTTCCAACTTAAATCCCGAAAAGCTATTAAATGAATTTCTGATTCATTTAATCCGGTGATCTGTTACGTGTCATTGGTGTGACCTTGTAGGTTCAGTCAAGAGTAAGTTGTGAGTTCAATTAGAACTCACTGATCGGAAGCATTGCTCCAGCTAGCTGTTCCGATCACTTGATCTCACTGAATTATTTGTTCGCAATTAATATGAACCTTGGTATTAGACTTAATGCACCTTGGGTGAAGGACATATTTCCTTCAATCTCCCACTTGTCATTCAGACAAGTGTGCATCCACATTCCTTTGTCACTTAGTGTTACTTACTGAACATAAGGTAAGATCCAAGTCATCCTTATTAGGTCCAGAAGTGTTTCTCGGATTACAGAGTTCAACTGTCAAACTTTTGCAGAAGGTTAAGCCTAACCATTCTGAGCACGGCTATGCATTTTACAGTATCTAACTCTCCTAGAGGCCTTGTTACACAATAACACCATATCCTATCAAAGATAGGAGGACAATCCATTATTGCAATCTATGAACACTCACTTTGATTCATAGTACGCCCATTAACTGCTTTTATAGCCTCCTTTTACGGTGCGACGTTTAGCTAGTATCAAAGCGAACTAATTCTCAAACGAGCAGACACAATCGCTCATGTTCTGAGGAACAGTTTCTAATCACCATTAATGAGAACTACCTATGACATGACTTTAATCTCTTAAAGCGTTCTCATGGTCAATCCGATACAAGATCCAATAAGTATCTATGCAAAAGATTCTGACATCCAGTCACTCTAATCCAAGAAACGGAACTAAGTAATCTACTTGCAATCTAATCTTCATTAGTCATTGGTCGTCCACCTTTCAATGACCTGGATTAGGGATCCTTTGTGACTTCAATATTCAAGTTCACTTATGGGTGTTTCTTTGCCAAAGAATCCATCTTGACATCCCATTTGAATGATTTGAATCACATGGACTTATCATTTAATTCTAAACCACAATTAAATGAATATGAAATAATAAATTTCATAAATATGAAATGGTTAAACCAATTGTTTTAAACATAAATCTAACAGATGTTCTAAAACAATACTTAGAAAATCAAAGCCATTCTCCAACATGCTTGATTCCCATGGTTGCTACATGTGCGTTGTGTTTCACTTGTGGCAACGGTTTAGTCAATGGATCCGCGACGTTGTCGTCAGTTCCAACCTTGCAAATCTCGATTTCCTTTCTTTCAAAGATCTCTCGAAGTATATGAAATCGCCGCAGTACGTGCTTGGACTTCTGGTGGCTCCTAGGCTCCTTTGCCTAGGCAATGGCTCCGCTATTTTCACAATACAAAGCCACTGGTCCTTTAATGGAGGGGACAACACCAAGTTCTTCGATGAACTTCCGAATCCAAACAGCTTCCTTTGCTGCTTCTGAGGCAGCAATGTACTCGGCTTCGGTTGTAGAATCCGCAATAGTGCTTTGCTTAGCACTTTTCCAGCTTACTGCTCCGCCGTTGAGGCATAACACAAACCCAGACTGTGATCTGAAATCATCTCTGTCGGTTTGAAAGCTTGCGTCCGTATAGCCCTTAACAATCAACTCATCTGTACCACCATAAACCAGAAACTGATCCTTAGTCCTTTTCAGGTACTTTAGGATGTTCTTGGCAGCAGTCCAATGCGCCTCACCTGGTTCTGACTGGTACCTGCTCGTTGCACTTTGTGCGAACGTAACATCTGACCTTGTACAAATTATAGCATACATGATGGATCCAATAGCCGAATCGTATGGAATTCCACTCATCTTTCTACGCTCATCAGATGTTTTGGGACACTGATTCTTGCTTAGATATACTCCATGTGACATGGGTAGATGGCCTCTCTTGGCTTCCATCATATTGAACCTAGCTAGAACTTTGTCAATGTAAGTGCTTTGGCTTAGTCCAATCATCCTCTTAGATCTATCCCTATAGATCTTGATGCCCAATATGTACTGTGCCTCTCCTAAGTCCTTCAATGAGAAACACTTCCCGAGCCAAGTCTTTACAGACTCCAACATAGGAATGTCGTTTCCAATAAGCAGTATGTCGTCAACATACAAGACTAGGAATGCAATTTTACTCCCACTGACCTTCTTGTATACACAAGATTCGTCCTGATTCTTGATGAAGCCAAACTTATTGACTGCTTCATCAAATCGTTTATTCCAACTCCTTGATGCCTGCTTTAGTCCGTAGATGAAATTCTTAAGCTTGCATACTTTTCCTTGGTTCTTTTGATCGACAAAACCCTTCGGCTGTGTCATGAACACAGTCTCTTCAAGAACGCCGTTCAAGAAGGCAGTTTTGACATCCATTTGCCATATTTCATAGTCATGAAAGGCGACAATCGCAAGGATTATCCGAATAGACTTAAGCATCGCGACTGGAGAAAAGGTTTCATCGTAGTCAACGCCGTGAACGTGCCTGTAACCTTTTGCTACCAATCTAGCCTTGTATATGTATACAATTCCATCTTTGTCTTTCTTCAATTTGAAGACCCATTTGCATCTGATAGGTGTGAACCCATCCGGCAAATCAACCAAATCCCAGACTTGATTTTCAGACATGGAGTCTATTTCAGATTGCATGGCCTCTAACCATTTAATGGAGCTTGGGCTCGTCATAGCTTGCTTGTAAGTCAAAGGTTCATCACTATCCAATATGAGAACGTCTAAGTTTTCAGTCAAGAGGACGCCTGTCCATCTGTCCGGCTGAAAAATAGTTCTATTTGACCTACGAGGGGCAATAACGTTTTGAGGAACTACTCCCACTGGCTCTTCTAAAGAACTTGAAGGTTCATCAACTTGAACTGCTTCTAAAGAGTTCTGAGTTCGTTGTTCGTCTCGAATCTCTTCGAGGTCTATTATTCTCCCACTTGTCAATTTGGAAATATGATTTATTTCCAAAAAGACACCGTCACAAGCAATGAATACCTTGTTGTCTGACTTGTAGTAGAAGTAATACCCCATAGTTTCCTTTGGATACCCAACGAAGAAACATTTGTCAGATTTAGGTTGTAGCTTGTCCGAAATTAATCGCTTGACATATGCTTCGCAACCCCAAATCTTCAGAAAAGACAACTTTGGAAGTTTCCCAGTCCATAATTCGTATGGAGTCTTTTCAACAGCTTTTGACGGAGCACGATTAAGTGTGAGTGCTGCAGTTTGCAACGCATGTCCCCAGAACTGTAAAGGAAGTTCGGCCTGACCCATCATTGACCTGACCATATCGAGTAAGGTCCTGTTTCTCCGTTCCGACACTCCATTCCATTGAGGTGTCCCCGGAGCAGTCAATTCAGAAAGAATACCGCATTCTTTTAGATGGTCATCAAACTCGTGGCTAAGATATTCACCTCCTCGATCCGATCTTAGAGCTTTGATTTTCTTGCCATGTTGATTCTCTACTTCATTTTGAAATTCTCGGAATTTCTCAAACGATTCAGACTTGTGCTTCATTAAGTAAATATAGCCATATCTACTGAAGTCGTTCGTAAACGTTATGAAATAGCTGAACTCACCTCTAGCTTTCGTACTCATAGGCTCACATACGTCCGTATGTATTAGCCCTAGTAGTTCGCTTGCTCTTTCTCCCACCTTTGAGAAAGGTTGCTTTGTCATTTTGCAAAGTAAAAAAGATTCGCATTGATCAATCTTCTCTAAGTCGAATGATTCTAGAATTCCTTTCCGTTGAAGTAATTCCATGCGCTTTATGTTTATATGGCCTAATCGACAATGCCACAGAAATGTGAGATTCGAATCACCAGTTTTAGCCTTTTTGGTATTTATGTTATAAATGTGTTTGCTCGTATCTAGCACGTAAAGACCGTTTTCTTGTTGTGCTGAACCATAAAACATTCCATTCAAAGCAAAAGAACAACTATTGTCTTTAAATTGAAAACTAAAACCTTTAGAATCCAAACTTGAAACAGAAATGATATTTCTGGTGATACTAGGAACATAGTAACAGTTTTCTAGTTCCAAAACAATCCCACTAGGCAAAGAAATAAAATAAGATCCTACGGCTAATGCAGCAATCCGTGCTCCATTTCCCACGCGTAGATCCATCTCGCCTTTATCCAGCTTTCTACTTCTCCTTAGTCCCTGTGGATTGGAACATAAGTGTGAGCCACAACCAGTATCTAATACCCAAGAAGTAGAATTAGCTAGATTACAATGTATAACATACATACCTGAAGGAGAAGCAACGTTTCCGTCCTTCTTCTCTTCCTTTAGTTTGGGGCAATCTCGCTTGTAATGACCAATTTCATTACAATTGAAGCATTGCGATGTAGATGGAGAACGATCCTTCTTCATCTTCTTCTTGGATGGCGCCACTTGCCTTCCTGAAGTAGATGGAGATGCACCCTTGCTTTGGATCTTCCCCGGAACCTTTTTCTTGATTTTCTTACTCTTTACTTTTAGTGATGTTTGCTTATCACTTACAAAGTCCAATTCGTACTGATGAAGCAAGTAAATTAGTTCACTAAGAGTATTCTCCCTTTTCTTGGAAAAATAGAGTAGTTTGAATTTCTTATAACCAGGGTGAAGAGAATTCAAAAGTATTCCCGCAGCTGCAGAATCTGGGAATGGATCACCAAGTAACTCAAGCCGGTTGAGAAGCCCAACCATTTTCTTTGTATGAGTTCTGATTGGTGTCCGTTCTGTCATTTCAAGATCAATGACCCTTTCCCTTGGCTTTTGTCTTTCGACGTCAAAGCAACAACCCAGTGGTGCGTTAAGCTTTAGATCCTCAAATGAATTTACCAATTCAAAAACATTTTGGTCGACATGTTGACCACTATGTTGGAATCTACCACGACATATATCCCTAAGATGCCTTAGGAGTGCCCATGGCTCGTATGCAACGAACCTTGCACTCCAATCATTGGGGATAGAGCCAAGAATAAGATCCATCACTAGCGATACGTGGCTTGCCCACGTATAGTGCTTTTCCGGAGTCATATCCTTTGAGTAATAGCTGGGGATGGGATGGTCAACTACATATTCAATGTTGTTCCACCTGAGGACTTGCCGAAGCTTCCTCTCCCAATCAAGAAAGTTTGATAGGTTCAATTTTACATCCAGAATTTCAGTTACTTTGAGTTATGTTTTGATTGCGGCCATTTTGATTACTACAATCGAAAAGAATTTGCAATAAATAACCATTCATACAATTCAATAACTTTGAAATAAAAGCAAAACATGCAATCATTAAAGCTATTAAAACATTTCATTCATGCAAAAAAGCAAAAACATGGTCCTAAATGAATGAAACGATTCCAAGACCCCAAAAGTCCTAAATTCTTAAGCAGCTTTAGCATGTCTTAAGTATTTTAAGATTTTAGGTAAGCAAAACCTATTGCTAGTAATCTCCAAATTACTCTTGGTTAATAAATTAATGCCATAATTTATCCCATTGCCACAACTTAATGCCATTGTTGTTTGAGTTATAACCACAATCAACGTGCTCCTTTAGGACGCCTTACCATCTAAGTTAACTAAAATAGCACCTCGCTTTAGCGTAAACCTACTATCTTAGATCCCTAGATTTTTGTAAGTGTTGATTTGGAAGGCAATTTTTAAAACTCAATATTACTTGGACCTAGTTGTTTCTATGTTGGTTCGATTATTTAGTGAACTTAAAACTAATCGATTCATAGGAAACAACCTGTTCATGCAAAGCATACATACATTCATACATTCATGCATAATATATATATTAAATTGCATAAATAATTGGTGATCTAGTATGGCCCAAAACTTCTTGTCTTGAAGCATCCAATCTTTATCACCTCCTTGTTAGCTTGGCATCGTCTTGAATCTTCGTTCAAATGCTAACTTAAAGTTCTAAACTTAGAAATACTTGAAAATAACAAATTACATCAAAATTTCCATGGTACGCAGACCATATTTAAAACTTTACATTCAAAGATAGAACGGTGCGCTAACCGTATTTAACTATCCTAAATTTGGCCATACTAGTCACTTGGAGTACCTGCACTGCATAAAATATATATTCTACGCATTCACCCATTCTTATGCTAAAACGAATGGCCCATGTTAATATGCAAGTATTTACGTGAATTAATTAAAATTCTCGTTCACATAAACGCGTCCTAAAAGATTAATCAATTTCCAAATTATTAATCCTTAGACTTTATTCTAATTAAAATTGAATTTAATTAAAATAATGCGACCTACGAAATAATTAAAATAATTATTTCATTTTAATTGCATTTAGTGGCTCCCACTCAAACCAATAATTATTCCGGATAATTAATTATGAAATATTAAATTAAAACTCGCGGCCCGACCCAAGCAAATAAAATATTAAATTAAAAATCCCGTTAGCCCAAATTAATGCAAATACACGAAGCACAACTAATTAAATGATTTAAAAAAAATTTAATCAAACGGCCTAGGCTTGCGCCCAGCCCGTCGTGCGATAGGCCCAAGGGCACACGAGCATTGCCCGCGAGCGCCCAGCCCATCGCATCGCATAGCATCCCATCGCTCGCCCATCACTCGCGCGTCATGCCCCTCCCACACGCGTCGCGCGCCATGCCTTGCGCATGCGCATCGCGTACCCGCAGCCTAGCTGCCCTGCGTTGCGTGTGTGTTGTGCATCGTGGGCGCTCGACGTCGCAAGCATCGCGCTTTGCTTCATCGCAGCCCCGCAGGCATCGCCCGCCCCTGCCTTGCCTAGCGCGCACGAGGCACGCAGCTCGTGCTGCTACCTGTGTCGCATGGCACGGCTCGCATAACGGGCTCGTATGGCTCGACGAGCCATACTTCCATCATGCCCATGTTCGTGTTTTTGGTTCGTAAAACGGACCAACCTAATTAAAATTAAATTTTAATTCAAGAACTTGCATTAATTTTATTTTTCAAAAAAGTTACGATTTAATTTTTCGAAAAACAACGATTTTTAACGATTTAATAAACTTTAACGACAATGCAATTTCGTAAAATTAATAAATGAAGGACTAACAATATTCAAACTTTTAAGAACGATCGAATCAACTTTAAAATTTGAACCTTTAATTAATAAAATCCGAAATTTTACATTGTTCGTAAACAATTAAATTTCAGATTATTAGTAAATTGGTTTAAGTGTGATTAAAATTAACGAAACCATTCAAAATTTTAATCCAATAATTTTAAAATTAGCCACTGACCCATGAAATTATATCCCCTTTCCCAATTAACCGAATTATTAATCCATAATTAATTAAAAATCAATTAGGGTTGTAAATTTTACGAATTGGGGAAAGGCAAAATTAGGGTTTATACTTATCGGAGTAGTTTAGGTCGACATTTTAATTGAATTACTGTCTGACACATTTAATTTTTAATGAAAAATTAACAAAAACGCCCAAAAACTGATGCTTCGAGGCCTGTTTTCGCAATTCTATTCTCATGAGTTGATCTTAGAAAATCGTTTTCCATCAGATTAGGGTTTTAAAAATCGAAAAAGCGAGTATTTTTTATTTCGGAACTGCCAATTTCGCAATTAATCCCATAATTCGAAAAAATTCCGAAAAATCAACAAAAATTCCAAAAATTTTGACAATGCAAAAACAATATTAATCATGCTAATTCATGCTTTGAATACATAAGGCTCATGATACCACTATAGGGGAATACAGTTAAACATAATAACATGTGCGGAACAATCCCCAAAGCCAAGAAACATGTATAAAGCACAGATTAAGCAAACTTACATTCGAAGCGTGTTTTCCACAATAATCCGTCAACGAACACGAACAAAGAACTCCACTTGTCGTTCCTCTACTTGGTTCACCGACACGATCAAATCCGTCTTGATTATCGTAGCTTAGACAATCGATCAAGAGATTTGCTTTTGGGATGAACACACTATGGAGGCACATAGAGAATTAGGGTTCTCTGTTTTCTCCTAGGGTCGTGTGTAGTCTAAATTGTGATTGCAGTAAGTTGGAAATTAGGTCATAAGGTTATTTACATAACCTTACTAAACCGACCAAGCCCGTAGGCAAGGCCGGCCAGCAAGCCACGCGTGAGACAAGTCACAGCGCGCTGGGCCATGGGCCTCGCTGCTGTGGCTGTGTCGCTGCACAGGCCCGCGCGCACACGCACAGCCATGCTCGGCCATGGGCCTAGCGCTGCCGTGTTGCCTTTGCCTTTTTCTCGCTCGCCTAGCGCGCCCATGGGCCTCGAGTGCTTCGCGCACTCGGCTCGTGGGCCGCCCTTCGTATTCGCGTTTAATATATTTCCAATATATTATTTATCGTTTCGTATACGACGAATCACCGTCGTACGATACGATTTATTCGTTTCGCCTAGCTTACGAATATTCGCGATACGATATACGATTCCGATGCAAGGTCATATCGTATAATACGTTTCCAACTTAAATCCCGAAAAGCTATTAAATGAATTTCCGATTCATTTAATCCGGTGATCTGTTACGTGTCATTGGTGTGACCTTGTAGGTTCAGTCAAGAGTAAGTTGTGAGTTCAATTAGAACTCACTGATCGGAAGCATTGCTCCAGCTAGCTGTTCCGATCACTTGATCTCACTGAATTAATTGTTCGCAATTAATCTGAACCTTGGTATTAGACTTAATGCACCTTGGGTGAAGGACATATTGAAGGAAATAATGCCCTTGGTCCAAGTATGCATTCTATGTTAAGTCTAATAAATGCGGTTCAGTATTAATTAACAAGTTAATAATTCAGTGAGATCAAGTGAGCTGAATGCCTAGCTAGAGGCCGCTTCAGTTCAAGTGGAATTAATGATATTAATCCACAGCTTACTCTTGACTGAACCCGTAGGGTCACACAAATAGTACGTAAACGGATCAAGTATTTAATGGCATTAAATACTCCATCTATGAATATTCGGAACCGACGGATCTTGGTTTCAGTGGGAGCTAAGATCGTCACAGGCAAGAAATGAATACTCCGGAAACGATGATATTGCCGGAAACGGAAATATGGATCGTATCGGAAATATGAATATTATCCAAGTCGTAGATGTTGCCGGAAACGGAAACATGGTACGTATCGGAAAATATTGTTGGAAATGGAAATATTACCAGAATCGGAAATATTGCCGGAAACGGAAATATTGTCAGAATCGGAAATATTACCGGAATCGGAAAATAATTCCGGAAACGGAAATATTAAATATTTGTTCGAAACGGAAATTAATTCCGGAATCGGAAATATTAAATATTGTTCGTATCGGAAATAGATTCCGGAAATGGAAATTTAATCGGAAGCGTATCGTACGAATTAGCATCGGACGAGGCCTGCCGGACGAAGGCCCAGCACGAAGCCAGGCCATCGCCCAGCAAGCACGCACGCCACAGCCCAGCGCGCACAAGGCCGCGCATGCGTGGGCCGCGCTGCGTGGGCTGCTGCTCGCATGCGTGGGCAGCCCTTGTGGCTGCCGTGTGTGTGTGAGTTTGAGCTCATGCGAGATTCCTGAATCTGCAAGAGTCAGTGTATGATTAAATGTCTATTCCTATTGGATAAATTGATTAAGTAGAATTCATGTAGAATTCTAATTCCAATTAATTCGCATCCTACTAGGATTACGATTCCTTTTCCATAACTCTATAAATAAAGGCCTAGGGGTCATAATTTATATACAAGTTTCAAAGTATTCAAAAGTGAGTTTTTTGAGAAAAAAAATTCAACCACCCATCTTGCCCCAAAAGTGCCGAATTTTCTGAGTACCTTAAGGGCGATTCTAGTTGGTCAATCTTAAGGCGGATCCGGACGTGCTGTGGACTTTCTACGGAGGGACGACACTTGGAGTCCTAAAAGACTTGTTCTTGTTCGGTTCGGGCGCAGCTAGGGAAGGCACGCAACAAAGAGTATGCATCTAAACTATGCTAAATGATTATGTGTAAATAATATGTTTCCTGGGTTAATGGTTGTTTCCGCATGATTTATGTAAATGTCATATGTATCATAACCTAACAGTGGTATCACGAGCCCCTTATTATTTTCATAATCTAAATTGCATGAACATGGTTAAATATTACAAATTTGCAAGAATTAAAAGGGGTGATTAATTTTCGTAATTGTTAATTAATTGCAAATTGCGTTTATTTAATTATATGTACGCAGTTTTTCGGCAGTTTCTTCATTACTCATCCGAATTGAGTGATTTTTGTGTCAATTCCGCATGTAAAAGGCATTCTAAAATTTTGACAAAAATAGTATTTTTCTGCCGAACCCAGAATTCTCAAATTCGAAGCCTAACTATGACTTTTCGAAGGTTTTAGTTTTTCGGATGCAAAATTTCGTAAATTTAAGATGTTAAATTAAATATTTGCGATTCTTGTTGATAAATCTTGAATTTTTGATTGACCTACTGCATATGTTTAACAAGTTTGAATGCCTAGTCTTGTTAATTATGCAATCTAATTTGTAATTATGATTAATTTGTTGAAAATTAGAATAATTTAGAATTAATTTGATTTTCATAATTAATTGTAATTTAATTAGAAACCTATGATTAAAAACCACCATAAAAATTGTAAATTTACGATAAATTTTAAATTTTTATGACCTAGACTTGAATCCATATCAATCGGAAATCAATTGGATAATAAATTTTCGATTTTTCGCCCTAAAATTATGAAATTAATATTATTTATTAATTTGTCATTAATTTTGAATATAAATTTTAAATTTTTATGCGATTCGTTCAAATAACTTGCACGCACGAAGCAATGGACGCTTCGTGTTACCCTTAAGGGGTGTTGTATAATGCGGGCATGCGACGACGAGCAAGGGAGCTCGTCGCCCGTGCGGCACGAATGCAATGAGCAAGGGCGTAGTGCACGAGCGCAAGGCAGCAGCCCTGCCTTGTGTCGTGTGCCACGAGCAATGAACGGATGGGCATGGGCGAGGGGCGAGCCAAGGCAGTCGCGTGTGGGCAGCAAGCAAGCTGCGCCACAGCGCGCGCTGCCTCGCACAACAGCGCGCAACCTCGTGCGCAGCGAGCGCAAGCTCGCGTGCCACGAGCGCTGCGCACAGCATCACTCGCGCGCACAGCGCGCGACGTCGCCCGCCCAGCGAGCGATGTCGCGCACCAGCGAGCGATGGCTCGCGCGCGCGCAGCGAGCGATCTCGCGCGCCAGCGAGCGATGGCTCGCGCGCACCAGCGAGCGATGCAGCGCCCCAGCGAGCGATGGCTCGCGCGCACCAGCGAGCGATCTCGCGCACCAGCGAGCGCGGTAACGCGCGCGCGCTGCGAGCGATAGCTCGCGTGCGGTGGGCGCTGTGCGGAGGCTTGCGTATGGGACAGCAGCAGCTATGCAACGAGCGCATGGGCTGCGCGCACATGGCCAGCAATGGCTGTGTGCGTACAGCCCATGGGCGTGCAACGCATAGGATGTTTGCGTTTCGATTAGATCGTTTTTGAATGTTTAATTTGAAAATTTCAGTTCACGTAATTTTAATTGATTTTAAAATTAATAATTTGAATTAATTTCTTGGATTTTAATTTTGAATATTATAATTATAATAAATGGCATTTATTCTAATTATTTTACTAAAATTAAAATCATAAATTAATTTAAATGTGACTGAAATTAAAATTAAATTTTTGGATTCAATTATAAATTTATATGAGCTTTAAATTTTAATTAAATTTGTATGTTTCCGGTTAGACTAGAAATACAATTTTATGTTTAAAATTAGTAAAGCATATGAATTTATTGGTTTGAGTGGGAGTGCTTTTAGTCATAAACTCTTGATTAGGTCTACAAATCCTTAAGGTTAAAACAACTCGATTAGAATTAATAAGGACTGAATAATTGGTAGATTATTGGTGACCTTGATTAATTGCTGCAAATGTTTACGTGATGCATAATGTGTTTTAACTAACCAGCTATGTGGGCCATTCATGATAATGAATGGGTGAATGGTATATATTGTATATGTACTGTTTTGCAGGTTATGAAGTGACTAGTATGGCCCAAATAGGATAGAAAATATGGTCTGCGTACCATTAATTTGAATGTAATTGGTCTAAAGCACCAAAGTTATTTTTCAATTCAAATATGGTCTGCGTACCATCAAATAGTTGTAATTAGTTATAACTTATCCTATTTGAAGAAAATGGTGCCTCCCACGGAGATTTTCAAGACGGACTTTGAAGTCAAAGCTTCAAGATGAAGTCGGGCCATACTAGATCACAAATATCTTATGCATGTTTTAAGTTATTTATTGCTTTAAATATGTCTTAAAATGCATGAGATCAAAAGCTTGATTATGTTGCATGATTAAGGATTTTAGTTCACTTAAAATCTAACCAACATAGTAAGAGCCTTAAGTTCCAAACTTAAAAATTGAGTTAAAAGGTGCCATGCCAAAATATACACTTGCTTGGATATCCTTTACATCAATCTAGTAATAGTTTTCGCTCAGCGAGGTGTTACTTATTGGTCCTAAAGGGGCAAGGTACACAAATAATTGTGAGTACATGTTAGTTTTGGTGAAACTCAACGATATAAGTAAGGAGTCCTTTTATGTCGTGGCAAATTCGATAGGTTTACCTAATAAGTTCTTAGACGTACCTATCAACCAAGAATAGTTTCTAGACTATTAGCAAAAGGCTTTTGCTTACCTAAGATGTTCTAGGATTAAGTCGACAAACTGTGCTTAGTTCTTCAATGATTTTAGGATCTTGGAATCATTTTATTCACACCTGCCGGAACACATAACTTGAATAAAATGCTTAATAAACATTGAATTATGCATGTATGCTAGAATTTAAGTTTATTAAGAGAAACTGTGAATGGTTATTTATTTGTTTATTCTTTTCAATTGTAGTTTTAATATGGCAAACAACAATCAAAACATCATCATGGGTTCTGAGCTTATGGTCAAGCTGAACCTGACAAATTTTCTTGAATGGGAAGCTAAGCTAGTTGAAATAGTCAAACTCAATGGACTTGAGTATGTACTATCACATCCCATGCCAAGCTACTATGCCAGAGACATGACCCCTGAGAGATTTTACGCCTGGGATGCGGATCTCAAAAAGGTTATGAGTCTCATGCTGAACAATATCCCTGATGATTGGGCTAGAAGGTTTGTAGCCTATGAACCTTTTACGCTCATCAAGAATCTGAGGGATATCTGTCGTGGAAGTACGGAGGACAGGGACCTGAACGTCCATGAGTTGATTGAATCAATGTCTGGGCTAAAGGTTAGTTCTCCCAACAGGTGTTATAGGATGGAGGTCCAAGAAACACATGTTCAGCTCCTTCGCACTAAACAGAGGGTAGGCGTCCCACTGAGGTTCCATGTGGATCTTATGTGTTCATATTTTGATCGCCTAAGTCTACTAGGAACACCAATAAGCGAAAGGATGGCAGTCTCTGTCTTGCTCAATTCACTACACAGTGGGTTTGGTCGCTTCAAGCAACAATACCTAAGTGAACCAAGAGAAGAAACAGTTGCAGAATTTATTCACCTTGTCAGAAAGGCTGAAATAGTACTGGACTGTGAAGCCAAAGATTTACTCAAGGCTAGAAAGAGACCATTCAAGAAAGGTGGAAAGTCCAAGGGCAATGCTAAATCAAAGCAGGACAAGTCCACATCAAGCTGTCTTTATTGTGATGGAATAGGCCATTACAAAAGAGAATGTCCAAAGCTAAAGGAAGATCAGAAGAACGGAACAGTCGTTCCATCTTCAGGTATTTTCGTTATAGACTGTATACTTGCTAATTCAACTTCTTGGGTATTAGATACAGGTTGTGGCTCACACTTATGTTCCAATCCACAGGGACTAAGAAGAAGTAGAAAGTTAAGCAAGGGAGAAGTCGACCTACGAGTGGGAAATGGAGCACGGATTGCTGCATTAGCCGTAGGAACTTACTATTTGTCGTTGCCCTCCGGGCTAGTTTTGGAACTGGAAGAATGTTTCCATGTTCCAAGTCTTACTAAAAACATCATTTCAGTTTCTTGCTTAGATGCTAAGGGATTTTCCTTTATAATAAAAGACAATAGTTGTTCGTTTTATTTTAAAGAGATGTTTTATGGATCTGCTAGATTAGTCAATGGACTTTATTTATTAGATCACGACAAACAAGTATATAACATAAATACCAAAAAGGCCAAAAAGGATGATTCAGATCTCACCTATCTGTGGCATTGTCGATTAGGCCATATAAACTTGAAACGCTTAGAAAGACTTCAAAGGGAAGGAATTCTAGAACCATTTGACTTAGAGGATTATGGTAAATGCGAATCATGTTTACTTGGCAAAATGACAAAGCAACCTTTCTCTAAAGTTGGAGAAAGAGCAAATGAACTATTGGGTTTAATCCATACAGATGTATGTGGACCAATGAGTACAAATGCTAGAGGTGGTTTCAGCTACTTTATCACTTTCACTGATGACTTCAGTAGGTATGGTTATGTCTACCTAATGAAGCATAAGTCTGAATCCTTTGACAAATTCAAGGAATTTCAGAGTGAAGTAGAAAATCAATTAGGCAAGAAGATCAAGGCACTGCGGTCTGATAGAGGCAGTGAATATCTGAGCTATGAATTTGATGACCATCTGAAAGAATGTGGAATTCTATCAGAATTGACTCCTCCTGGAACACCACAATGGAACGGTGTGTCAGAACGGAGGAACAGAACCTTGCTAGACATGGTCAGGTCAATGATGGGTCAGGCCGAACTTCCATTAGAATTTTGGGGACATGCACTAAATACAGCTGCACTCACTATAAATAGAGCTCCGTCTAAAGCTGTCGAAAAGACTCCATACGAATTATGGTTTGGAAAGCCTCCAAATGTGTCTTTTCTTAAGATTTGGGGATGTGAAGTATACGTCAAACGATTAATTTCAGACAAACTTCATCCAAAATCTGACAAATGTATCCTTGTGGGCTATCCAAAGGAAACAAAGGGGTATTACTTCTACAATACATCTGAGAACAAAGTGTTTGTTGCTCGAGATGGTGTCTTTTTGGAGAAAGATCACATTTCCAAAATGACAAGTGGGAGAAGAGATAGGACCTCGAAGAAATTCGAGTCGAACAACAAACTCTAGAGAATGCTCAAGATGACATTCAGGATGAAACTCAGAGATCTTTAGAAGAATCTGGTGAGAATCATGGTCAATCTAGAAATGTTACCCCGCGTAGATCGCAAAGATATAGATCTCAACCGGAAAGGTACTTAGGTATTTTGACGAACGAGAGCTATGACGTTCTATTACTTGAAAGTGATGAACCTGCGACTTACAAGCAAGCTATGACGAGCCCTAGCTCCAAGCAGTGGCAAGAAGCCATGCAATCTGAATTAGACTCCATGTCTGAAAACCAAGTATGGGATTTGGTCGATTTGCCAGATGGCTACCAAGCCATTGGAAGCAAATGGGTTTTCAAACTGAAAAAGGACAAGGATGGGAAACTTGAAGTTTTCAAAGCTAGATTGGTTGCGAAAGGTTACAGGCAAGTCCACGGTGTGGATTACGATGAAACCTTTTCACCAGTTGCAATGCTAAAGTCTATTCGAATAATATTAGCAATCGCTGCATATTACGATTACGAAATATGGCAGATGGATGTCAAAACTGCTTTCTTAAACGGCGTTTTAACAGAAACTGTGTTTATGACACAGCCTGAAGGTTTTGAGGATCCAAAGAATGCTAAAAAGGTATGCAAGCTAAAGAAGTCAATCTACGGATTGAAGCAGGCATCCAGGAGCTGGAATATACGTTTTGATGAAGCAGTCAGTGACTTTGGTTTCATCAAGAACGCGGACGAATCTTGTGTATACAAGAAGGTCAGTGGGAGCAAAATTGCTTTCCTAGTATTATATGTCGACGACATATTGCTTATCGGAAATGACATTCCTATGTTGAACTCTGTCAAGATTTGGCTTGGGAAATGTTTTTCGATGAAGGATCTAGGAGAAGCACAGTACATATTGGGCATCAAGATTTACAGAGATAGATCTAAAAGGATTGGACTTAGTCAAAGCACTTATATCAATAAGGTGCTTGATAGGTTCAAGATGGCGGACTCCAAGCGAGGCTACCTACCCATGTCTCATGGAATGACTCTAAGCAAGACTCAGTGCCCAAAAACACTTGATGAGCGTAGACGAATGAATGGGATTCCATATGCATCATTGATTGGTTCAATAATGTATGCTATGATATGTACACGCCCGGATGTTGCGTACGCACTCAGTGCTACGAGCAGATACCAGTCAGACCCAGGAGAGGCGCATTGGACTGCTGCCAAGAATATTCTGAAGTACCTGAAAAGGCACAAAGATGACTTCCTGGTCTATGGTGGAGATGATGAATTAATTGTTAAAGGCTATACGGACGCAAGTTTCCAAACCGACAAAGATGATTTCAGATCACAGTCTGGGTTTGTCTTCTGCCTCAACGGAGGAGCAGTAAGCTGGAAAAGTGCTAAGCAAAGCACCATTGCGGATTCTACAACTGAAGCGGAGTACATTGCTGCACATGAAGCAGCAAAGGAAGCTATATGGCTAAGGAAGTTCATAGGAGAACTTGGTGTAGTCCCCTCCATTAAAGGACCAATAGCCCTGTATTGTGATAATAACGGAGCTATTGCACAGGCAAAAGAGCCTAGACACCACCAGAGAGTCAAGCATGTACTTCGTAGATTTCACCTTCTACGAGAGTTCGTTGAAAGAAAAGAAGTCGAGATAAGCAAAATTGGAACTGATGACAACATATCAGATCCATTAACTAAACCTCTGCCGCAAGCGAAGCACAACTCGCACACTGCAGCTATGGGAATCAAGCATATTGGAGAATGGCTTTGATGTCTCTATTTAATGTTTTAAAGTTTTAGAGTTTAAATCTTTGTAAAACATTATTGGTTAATCATTCACAATAAATGAAAGGAATTCATTTTTCCATTTAATTTGTGGTTTATTAAATGATGAGTCCCTTCAACTTGACGATATATTCAAGATAGACTGTCAGGACCAGTCCTGTGACTAAGAAATGTCTATCAAGTGAACTTGAATGTCAAAGGTTGAAAATGGTCCCTAGTCGGAGTTTTCTATAAAATTGGACGCATAGAAAACGTTAGACGATTAGAATGCAAGATGACTAGTAGTTCTGTTTCTTGAACTATGTGGACATGGCAATGTCATAATCATTTGCATAGATACTTACTTTGGGAAGACTAGTATCGGACAAGACCTATGAAACTTTACTGTAAGAGATGAAAGTCTGTCATAAGTAAATTTCATTAAATTATTAGACACTAAATCCTCAATACCTGAGTGATTTGAGATTACTTGTTTGAGAACTGGTTGCTTTGACGTTGACCAACCGTCGCACCGTAAAAGGAGGCTATAAAGGCAACGCTCAGGTAATCACCTATCAAACGAAGTCTAATCTCAAGATCGCAAGATTGGGATTGTCCTCCCATAAATCGGGATGAGATGCTTAAAAGTTGTACAAGGCCACTCGGAGAGCTAGAAACTGTGAAATGCATGGCCGTGCTCGGATGAATCATAGGCTATGATTATCTGTTTATTTGATCAGTTGAACTCTGAAACCGAGGAACACCTCTGGACATAATAAGGATGACAACTCTTACCTTATGTTCAAGAGCAAGCATCGAGCGACAAAGGAATTAGGAAATGCACACTTGTCCCTAAGGACAAGTGGGAGACTGAAGGAAATAATGCCCTTGGTCCAAGTATGCATTCTATGTTAAGTCTAATAAATGCGGTTCAGTATTAATTAACAAGTTAATAATTCAGTGAGATCAAGTGAGCTGAATGCCTAGCTAGAGGCCGCTTCAGTTCAAGTGGAATTAATGATATTAATCCACAGCTTACTCTTGACTGAACCCGTAGGGTCACACAAATAGTACGTAAACGGATCAAGTATTTAATGGCATTAAATACTCCATCTATGAATATTCGGAACCGACGGATCTTGGTTTCAGTGGGAGCTAAGATCGTCACAGGCAAGAAATGAATACTCCGGAAACGATGATATTGCCGGAAACGGAAATATGGATCGTATCGGAAATATGAATATTATCCAAGTCGTAGATGTTGCCGGAAACGGAAACATGGTACGTATCGGAAAATATTGTTGGAAATGGAAATATTACCAGAATCGGAAATATTGCCGGAAACGGAAATATTGTCAGAATCGGAAATATTACCGGAATCGGAAAATAATTCCGGAAACGGAAATATTAAATATTTGTTCGAAACGGAAATTAATTCCGGAATCGGAAATATTAAATATTGTTCGTATCGGAAATAGATTCCGGAAATGGAAATTTAATCGGAAGCGTATCGTACGAATTAGCATCGGACGAGGCCTGCCGGACGAAGGCCCAGCACGAAGCCAGGCCATCGCCCAGCAAGCACGCACGCCACAGCCCAGCGCGCACAAGGCCGCGCATGCGTGGGCCGCGCTGCGTGGGCTGCTGCTCGCATGCGTGGGCAGCCCTTGTGGCTGCCGTGTGTGTGTGAGTTTGAGCTCATGCGAGATTCCTGAATCTGCAAGAGTCAGTGTATGATTAAATGTCTATTCCTATTGGATAAATTGATTAAGTAGAATTCATGTAGAATTCTAATTCCAATTAATTCGCATCCTACTAGGATTACGATTCCTTTTCCATAACTCTATAAATAAAGGCCTAGGGGTCATAATTTATATACAAGTTTCAAAGTATTCAAAAGTGAGTTTTTTGAGAAAAAAAATTCAACCACCCATCTTGCCCCAAAAGTGCCGAATTTTCTGAGTACCTTAAGGGCGATTCTAGTTGGTCAATCTTAAGGCGGATCCGGACGTGCTGTGGACTTTCTACGGAGGGACGACACTTGGAGTCCTAAAAGACTTGTTCTTGTTCGGTTCGGGCGCAGCTAGGGAAGGCACGCAACAAAGAGTATGCATCTAAACTATGCTAAATGATTATGTGTAAATAATATGTTTCCTGGGTTAATGGTTGTTTCCGCATGATTTATGTAAATGTCATATGTATCATAACCTAACACATATTTCCTTCATAGACATCGTAGAACTTTATGTAGTTTTTGTGGCATGATTTGGATTGCTTGACTCAATTCTTTTCCTTCGTCTGCTTGGGTAAATTCCGCACTTTGGGAGGTACGGGATAAGTATTCCATGGCTCGCTCTTTTTCGCTCTCCCTTTTCTCTTTCTCTTTAAGTATTTCATGGCTCTTTTCGCTCTCCCTTTTCTCTTTCTCTTTTTTCTTTTTGCTTGGGATTTCTCCCCAACATAAATCCTTCAATTTTTTTTATTTGGGCTAAAAGGTAGATGGTTGTGGTCTTTGAGTCACGAGGCGAGACTGAGTGAGCCTCGTTTGGTAGGCCTATAGTGGACCTTTAACTTTAGTAGGCCTAGGGTGGACCTTTAAATTGTCTTACTTTGCAAGCGTATTCAGTCGTTTCTAAAAATGTGCAAATAGCGTAGATTCAAAATGTTGTTTTACTTTTTTGAAATTTAACGAAAGAATTACATCGAAAATAATTTTTACTTCTTTTCATATTTCGGCTTTCGGGATTTAATTGGAAGTTGTAATTTAGACTCGAACTTTCATTAATTTTTCTGACTATGACCCGTGTAGGAATATAAGGAGGTGGCCTAGACTCAAAATAATGACGTGGCGTAAGCCTATAATACTTGACCAAGCAACTTTCAGACTTAGGCTAATTGGACCATAACTTTCATTGGTTGACACTTTAGTTCATTTGTCATGCGCCATTTTGCTTAATGTTGGCAAGGTAGTTAGTTGGGGAGATCAAATTTTTATTTTTGCAAGACTAGAATCATTAGTGCGGCTTCCCTCTTAGTGTATATTGTTTTACCCCGATGGTAGCCTTATGGCATGCCGATTTGGGTATTTTCATGGTTCGTCATGTTGCATTCATGGAAAATCTTTTAGTCCGTACTTAGCAGTATTTCAAGGAGCGAGTGGCTCGAGAGGACTATGATAGTCGTGACCCAATGTGATCATAAGCCTTGAGGCCATTAATTTTTTCTTGCCAATGGTATTGATATCTTAGGCTCACTTTGGGGGTTGTGCGACTATAGCGGAATGATTTTAAAAATGTGACTGTTTCCATTTCGTAAATACTATAATATATTCTTTTTATTGGTGAGAGAGAGTATTGAGGCCGTAGACTCTTAGCAAGGGATGAAAATTACATATGGGTGCTTATTGATTTAAATGTTAGGAAGGGAGACTCAATATGGTTTAACCTTTTAACTTGCAGAACAACACCAAGCATTAGGACCGATTCTATGGATAAGACAACTAAGACTTAGGATTTAGATTGTACTTTGGCATAGCCTAGTCTAGACTCGGATTTATTTTTTATTCGAACATTATTTTTCCTTGAATACTCTATTTGAACATTATTTTTTGAAAACTTTGCCCATGTGACATTCAAGGTCATTTAATTAGCATGCTTGGTTTTGGTGCCGAACATTGTCATCATAGGAGCCCTAATGACGACACAAAGAGTTGTTTATTTTATAAGTCGTTCTTAGAATCGAGTGCCTTTTCGTACGCCCTTGCAGCAATTTTCACGAATTTTCTTTTACTGCTACATCTTTTTTATGCGCGGGCCACGAGGCTGTTGTGCCTGACCAAAAGGCCAGGCAGCAACTTCAGCGCCCAGCGTTGGGCGTGAGAATATTTGGCGCCCAGTCAGGGGCGCTGAAAATGCGTCCCTGACTGGTACTCGTATTCCGTTCGCATATATTTTTTGTATATGCGACTTAATGTTGCGTGCTTGCCTAATAACGTCCTTTACGCGTTGTGCAGCGTTGTGGGATTCGTTACGGGCCCTCCTGAGCGTCGCTTATTTTTTTGGCGATCGTTCGGGGTTGCGGAACACGTATCTTGGTATAACTCTTTGGCCAATTGGTTTATGAATGTTTGGGCAATTTTTAAGGTCGTTGGTTTTCTAGCATTATTTGTCACACACAATCACATAATTCGCTACACATAACTAACATTACATCATGAGGCAAAATAATAATATGTCATATAGTTTATGATAGGCTTCTATGGGTAGTATTTGCGCCGGCTTGGTACCGCTTCTATCGCAGATCCAACACATGCCCCGGTCGAGGTAGTGCCTTCAACAGACAAATTTCGCCCAAGAGGCCAATCACGATGTAAGCCAAGGGGGCATGCACCGATGAGAGGGACCTAGTGGGCGAGCGATTGGGTTTGGGATGGGTGTACTACTAGCGAAAGTGCCGAGTGGACAACATTCGAAGCGTATGCACCCCTCGGTTGGCGATGGGTATCCTTAGTCCCAACTACTGAGATGAAACATCCCAAGGGAGCCAAGATTCGTTATGCGGTTCTGTCCGTTCACATTAATATGCTGATTTTCAGGTCGTCACAACTTGATGGGGAAATAAACGCGGGGTAGGATCGTTTCACCCTTCGGATATTTTGATTACCTACGAGCACGAGTATTTCCTTCACTATCCCCAGTGGAGTCGCCACTGTGAGGGGGTCGAAAAAGCACGAGGCTAATGCGTGACCTCGTCCCTCGTGGGTGTGGCGTTTCTTTTTGTCAAATCAAGTGTACTTGGATTTCCTGTGAGTTTACACGCAATTGACTAGTAATATAGGAGTCGCCATTCAGTTTTTAACGAAAATGAGAAAAACTGACAAAACCCGGTTATCGTGACATAAAGGGAGTGCAATTATGTTTGACCACGACGGCCATAGGTTCCCTTGTGATCCCTGGTGTGGGGATCTCTCAACGTACACCCGCAGGGTAGAGATTGAGGGTTCGGGGGACTGTAACTAACGAGAGGAGTACTCGCTCGTCGATAACTCCAGAGGCAGGATATCCTTACTAGCTCAGCATAAATAATTGAAGGGACATGCGTTAACTATTAAACTAATCTGAGTTGATTTTAACGATATGCAACACATAATACTAGATCGATCGCGATTATTTGACTTAAATTGCTTTAAGGGACCTAGCATGATAGTTCAATTTCCCAAAATATTATCTTTATTAGGCGTGGTAGAACAATCAGATTTAATTAGTTTAACAGTTTATAAAAGGGCGAGGAAAGCAATTAAATCATGGAAAAGGGACACATTACGACGCACCCTTGAGAAGTGCGTCACGGTTCTCAGAAAACTAACCACTTTGACTTTGCTATTTCTCCTTTTATTTAACGAATCTCAAGTTACGGGCTTAATTCTTCAGCTACAAGGGACAGGATACGTTCTGTTCGATTTTTGGATCGATTGCGACAGAACGCGGGATCAATTTCGCAGCGTGAGGCTTAGGCTTAGGGGTTGGAGTCAATACTCAGAATATGAATTGTGTGTCCTTTTCACGTCGAATTTGGGGCTATATTTATAGAAAAGAGTTCGTGGAAAGATAGAATTTTAGAGCTCTAATCCACGAAGAATTAGGAAAGAACACGTCCCAGGTAATTTCAGCGCCCAGATTTCGGCGCCCAGCAGCCAGGCGTTGAAAATAGGGTCTGGGCCGTTTTCTTTGCCAGATTTGGACTCTTAGAATCCGGAGTGTTTGAGACTTATTCGAGTCTTTTAGCGCGTATTAACTTTATGACGGAATGCGTCTGGGCCCGTTACGAACTCTAGGCTCGTTAGGATTTTAATTAATACGTAACTCTTATTTTCGAATCATATTAGGAATAGGATTCCTCTTGCAATTTCTATCTCATTTAGGATTTATGTTGGAGTGCAACACCTAATTCTGACAGGTTTCTATCTTTTATGATTTGCCACTTTTAACAACTACCCATCACGGCAGTTACTATTTTTAGCAGGTTTCCATAAATAGCAGGTTTCTATAAATAGCAGGTTTCTATAAATAGCAGGTTTTGGGTGAAATGAAAAGGGTGATTGAGATTCGTTATTTTATAGGAGATGCGTTGCCAAGTGGAGATTTTATGTTCTCATCATCAAACCTTCCCTTTCGGGAATAGGGACAAAAGTAGGTGTCTACAGTTAGCCCCCACTTTGACTGAGTCTCGGGATGAGACGATGGTCAAAGTACTAGACGGAGTGCGTCACACAAGCCATAGTGTATGTGACTTGTTTTGCGAGGGTCTCACGAGCCCCCGAGTGATAACATTTGACTTAAGGGTCATCACTTGAAGTGTCGACATATCCCTCACGTGTCATTGGGATTTGTCAACGGATGGTATAGAAACTCCCTCACTTTGTCATTAGAAGTATCTAAAGAGGCGTAGAAAACTCCCTCACTTTGTCATTGGGAGTAGCTACAGATGTTTTCGAAATCAAAGCTATAAAGTGTAATTGGGCCTGGCCAAGCCCAATCACGAGGTAAAAATGTTTTTTAAATATTCTCATTTTCAGGGTTAGCTAAACGAGAAAACCCCCTTGTTTTTATGGGACGTAAAACGAAGGAAAATCCAGCACATCGTTCTTTTTTGGAAAAACGGAAAACCAATCCTTTAATTTTTTGAAAAAAAGGGAAAACCGAAAAAAGTTATCGCTACGACGACTAAGGACCTGCGCGGTTAGTGGCGCAGACCCCGCGGCTAAAGATGGCGAGCCTGTCCGCTGAGGGTGGGGTGTCCGATAGAAGTGGACGAATCTGTTTTGAAATTTGAAAATAAGGACCTACGTGGTTTGTGACGTAGACCCCGCCGGCTAAAGATGGCGAGCCTGTCCGCTAAGGGTGGACACCCCGTCCGATAGAAGTGGACGAATCTATTTTGAAATTTGTTTGTGTTTTTTGAAAATAAGGACCTACGCAACATGACGGTGGTGTAGCCTTTCTTTCACAGCTAGGCTCCCGGCCCCTTACACGCCCTCCATATGAAGTGGCGGAGTTTCGGTGGCCCTTGTATCCTCCAGACTTGTTGCCACAAATTAGCTTCACTTTCACCATGAAATAGGCTCCAAGCACTTCGCTGCCCCAACTGTGTCAGCCAATAACCAGACTTTACCGTGTATATTCCGGTCTTTGTAAGCCACCAGTACCTTATGTCCTGCGGGAAGTAATTCGAGAACACATGCAGAACTGTTTAAGTATGAGGAAATTGGCGGAGTTGGACCTCTAATACACTATGTCTGTGTTGGACACTGGTGCCTAAGTCAGGCTGAAGCTACATTTTTCACAAATTATCATGATTATCGAACAAGGGCATAATGTATGCCGATTCTTTACTGAATTGGATCTCCAAATAATGTATGCCGATTATTTGAGATGAGTTTCTTTATGTTTGTGTCACAAACGGTCATCTTTACTTCTTTATTTTTATATTTCAGATTCCATGCCATGTTCATCAGGAAGGGATCTGACACCTGCGGAGGTTTTCCTTCTCTCGTAAAATTGCCATTACTACCAATTCTACTTTTACTATTGTGTTATATCGTCTTTGGTTATTGAATCAGCTGACATTTGAAAATTCCACAACGATGACTATTAATTTTCCCTTAATTATATGGAATGTTCATCATATTTCATATATATTTGACATTAAATTTTCTTTGCAGATTATTGATGATTCAAGTGGTAATAGCTTAGTAAAATGTAGATCAAGAGATGAAATTATCTTGAAGCTAAGCTAGCATAAAGATAGGTTTACTTGGTAATTAGTTTGTTCGTGGCCAGGAAGTTGTTTTTATTTAGTTTTGGATTATCTTGTAGAAAAAATGATAATGCTAGTTAGAAAGTTATTTTTATTTTGAAATGTCGCTTTTATTTCAATTTCACTAGACTCTGCGAATTAATTTAATGTATAGATGATTTTTATCACTTTTTCTAAATTTACTACGTTATCGCTAAGTATATATGAATCATAGCATGACGTTTATATATATATATTGCTTTAAGATAATGTACGTAGTAAGTTAATACTTGTATTTGATTATGTTATCTATGTTCGATATACATTTTTATACATAATTCATGATTTTAGATTAATTGATGTATATATATATATATATATATATATATATATATATATATATATATATATATATATATATATATATATATATATATATGTATATGAAAATAATATGATGCAAATTGTGACGCTTTAAAGGGTCTAAATTATTTTGGAGGGAATAAAGAGAACTCGCACGAAAGTAATCGTATAGGGACTCTAATAAGAGTCTAAATATTTCGGGTGTCTAAAGCGTCTATATATGGTTTATAGTGGCGGAGAAATGTGTCTATAAGCGTGCAAATAGTGACGCTTTTTACAGTCTAAATATTGCGACTATCTATAGAGTCCCTATATTTCAAATAGCGGCGGCGAAATACATCGATATTTTGCAAATTGTGACGCTCTAAAGCGTCGGTAAATAGCGGCAATGAAAATAGCTACTCACTCCCGAAGCGTCGCTATGTGAAATAGCGACACTTTAGAGCGTCGCAATTTGTCCCAAAAAGCGTCACAATGTGCCGCGTTTTTTGTAGTGCATGTTTTAAACTGGATATCAAAAAACCAATGCCAATATGGACAGTTAATAGATTTTTTATTATAAAAGAAAACACATTATAACGTACCAAGTAGATAGTTCTATGTATAAAGTCATAATGTTATCCATCAAATCAAGAGAAGTCCAATGCTTTAGCTCACAACTGCCAAAGGGGAACTTAAATCCTTGAAAGGGAAGAAGATTTTCCTTTATAAAGCCTATGGTCTATTTCCTTCCTAATTATTGATGAAAGGATAGTGCGCGGTCAAGGACTAAGTCAGCAGCAGTGACGATTTCACATAGAAAATATTAAAAATAGCCTAGTAAGAGCATGAATTCGGGAAGGTTGGAAATAGAAGAACAAAGCAACAAGAAAAGTTTTTGTAAGGGCATCTTCCATCCTCATTAGGCCCAAAACTTTTGATAAAGTTAAATGAGTGTTTATGATGAAAAGCACTAAACCACCACAATTTCAAGGATCTTTTACTTGACCAAGTTTTTCCATCAAGAATAGAATTGAAATTTTGCTAGCCTAAAAAAAACTGGTGATAATAAAATACTACTCATAGAATTTAAGTGAAAAAAGGAGATGAATCAAACCTGTGAATTGGATACTCTGGGAAGAGTTCAGACGACAAGTATCCTTCCAACGTAACAGGGAAAAAAAACTACTACAAAATAGCCCACAATTGCTTTGTATGTTTTCTATAGAATAATCTATAAAAGTCCCAGCCAACATGGCCAATACAGAAGCTAACAAGGTGACTTAATCCCATAGCAGGTCACATGGTACAACGGTGAAACAGGTTCTGCTCTAGCCAAGTCTGATTCCTCATCTTGCTGTTTGTATTGCTATAATATGCTAAAACTGCTTCTTAATTTAGAAGGTCATCATTCATTACCGAACACATACTTTTCTCATAACAAGCGTAATTTACATCCGTTTACTTCCCTATTCTTTTGATCAGTGGATATTACAACGCTCCAATCGTGAGACCTAAGAACTCAATTTCGATATCTTTGTTCTTTTTCTTCATAAGAGTGCCTAGTCCAGGGGATTCCCACTATTTTACATTCTCTCACATTTTGATTATAAACTAAAACTACAACACATTGACCTGCAAAGATTTGACTGAACACTAATCAAGAACCTCAAAACAAGGCATAACTACCTAGAAAAACTCCAATTCATTAGACCATTTTTTCATCAGGCAACGAGTCCTAACCCTTAACAACTGACACTAAGAACTCACTTGACTTGGGACTAGCCAAAATCACTGAAATCAACAATTCACAAAATCACACAACACTAGGTTGAGTATTTTTAAATGACCATGATAAAACCCCAAAATTACAAGCAACAACAAGTACTATTGTCTTCAATTCAAGGCTAAAATCACTAAAATCAACAATTCACAAAATCACACAAATCAATCCACTTCAATACGCAATTAAATAATCAAACACTTTGAATAATATCATAGCATACAAAGTAATCTTGAGAATAGGCCGGTGAATTAGCAGGTATAAATCGAATACAATTCTAGCCTAGAATTGTCTAAACCACTTGAACAATTATATCAAACAAATATGGTATACCTAAAAACAACAATTAAAAACTACCCAGATGAAAAACCCAACCAGATTAAGTTCATGACACTCGTTGTAATGCAATTCAGCGAATTAGGCATGAAATTTAACCAAAATAGCAAACCCTAAGTAAGGCTTGAGTTTAAATGATTACCGTTTGAGTGATGTTCGATCCGTTTCCCTCCTTCGCCGCCTTGTTTCCTATGTCGCCTGCCTTCAAATTCCTTACATTCTGTTCTTTCGAGAGTTGAGTGATGCCTTCAAATTTTAGAATTGGGGGAAAAGAAAACTGGGAATGGTTTTTTCTTTCGTTTTTCTGAAAAACATTTGATTTTTTTTTTAATTCTAATGTTCTGGAAGGGCTGAGGGAAAGTTGGCGGTATTCTAAAATTTTGGGGAAAAAAACGAGGAGGGAAGTCGTGTAAGTTGGGCGCCAATTTTTTCATAGAAGCTGTTGCAAAAGCCGTTGAATTATCTATATGTAATGCAACGACTTATTTGAACCCGTTGCATTAGCTAATGCAACGGTTAGTAAAAAGCCGTTGCGTTAGCTCACTCTATTGCAACTGTATGAAGCTAGGCGTTGCATTAGCCCCTTTTTAACCGTTGCATTATTTCAAAAATGTAGTAGTGATAGTATTATAATAATATAATTGATAGTACATGTTCAATTATTATAAGATTTTCTATATCGGTTATCAGAAAATGCATGAAAAGATTCATTGAGCTTATTATTCTACGATTGGTAACTACGGAGTACTCCTATTTCATTACTTCATCAGCCTTAAAAGATTGCCCTATAGAAAATATTCACTTTATTAAGAATTGAATATAATAAAAAATAAATGGATACGTAGATTTGTCTTTTAGGTAGATTCAAGTAGTATAGTACCCGTGTAATTACACGGTTTGAAAAGCTCAAATATTAAATATGTATGGTTTTGAATATCTAAATGATCTAAATTTTTTTAATAAAAAATCAAAATTTACATATCATAAAAAATGAATAATAATGAAGTTAAAAATTAAAATTGTAAGCTCTAATATTTACAAATTATGCTGAAATTATTAGGTGCACTCGTACCCAAGGATATTTTTATGTTTAATGGTGATCTCTACAATATTTTTTCCTCACATGTAAGGAGAAAATGAAAGAGGGTGCACCGTGCACCCGAGTACATGTAATCCATGTGCTCTATGCTGCCATTTAAATATATAGAGTAATAATTAATCTATTGCTATTTAGTTTTTTTTTTTTTGGCAACGAAGTCAAACATACATTAAAAGACTCAAGTCCCATTTTCCTATTACTATTTAGTTCCTATGTCCATATAGACATTTGTGAGCATTTTTTAGGATTTATTATTAATATTCTACTCGACAAATTAAAAACTTTTAAACTTATAGAAAATACATAAGTAGAAATAAAAAATAATCAAGGAACATTAAGACTTATGTTTTATGCTGGATATATTTCATTGTATGTAATAAATTCCTTCTAGGGAAGAAAACAATAATTTAGGAACGAAGTAAATTATTTATAATGCCCATTGCATTTCTCTTACTTCGTATTTTACCCTTTTGTATGGAATGAAAATTAAGTCGAGAATACGATCAATTGTTTTCATAAATATCATAATAACTCTAAAAATGAAGGTCATGTAGGTTATAAAACAATTTTTTTCGATGATTCCAACATTCCAAGTTACGAAAATTAATATAGAGCTAGTGATCGTCAAATAGTTTCTCTCATGAACCCATAGTATGTCTTTGTATGTTTAGAGTAAATACAAATATAAACGACCTTGTTTTTTGTTTTTTCCCCTGTTATTCTGTCTCATTATGCATTTTTATGTTTCTTTAGCACAACATTTTATTTTATTTTACTCACGTTTCACCGATGTTTGCTTACGATGGTTCATGTTAATTGACCCCAAAACCTCATTTAGGACTTGTTGTTGTTATAATGAATTGTAGATATATCATATAAATCTCCATTAATTATGTGACGGGAGAAAATTCTAAAACTTTATGTACCACACGTCTACCCCACCTGCCTAGCTAGGTACACATACCCGCCCAATATAAGAACTCACCTTACCTGTTTCACCACCCACATTACCTGTTCGAACAATTATCTTCATACACAGATTAATTACCTATCAACTTTAAACTTCAAAGTTTGTAAAAAATACTTAATTACTACGTATATGTTTGCATGTACGTAGTCTGAGTCTTATTAGGTCGATCTTGAGCACCATTAGATGTTACAACTGAAGGAAATATGTCCTTCACCCAAGGTTCATTAAGTCTAATACCTAGGTTCAGATTAATTGCGAACAATTAATTCAGTGAGATCAAGTGATCGGAACAGCTAGCTAGAGCAATGCTTCCAATCAGTGAGTTCTAATGAATATTAAGCTCACAGCCTACTCTTGACTGAACCTACAAGATCACACCAATGACATGTAATAGATCACCGGATTAAATGAATCGGAAATTCATTTAATAGCTTTTCGGGAATTAGTTTTGGAAAACGTATTATACGATACGACCTTTCGCGAATATTCGTAAGCTAGGCGAAACGAATAAATCGTATCGTACAACGGTGATTCGTCGTATACGAAACGATAAATAATATCCGGAACGATATTAAGTCGTGACTAAGAAGAGCGGCCCACGAGCCGAATGCGCGAGGCACTCAAATCCCATGGGCACTCGGCACGCAAGCAAGGCAAACCACACGGCAGCGCTGGCCCATGGCCGAGAAACTGCGCGTGTGTGCGCGCGGGCCAAAGCAACGACACAGCAACAGCTGTGCGCGGCCCACGGCCCAACACGCTGTGTGCTTGTATGTGTTGCGCGGGATTGCTGGCCGGTCGTGGCCCTTGTGGCTTGGCCGGTTAGCAAGCAAGGTTATGTTAATAACCTTCTAACCCAAGTTTTCCAATAACACAATTCACACATACTCAAACCCTAGAGACTCAGAGAACCCTAATTCTCTCTGTGCCTCCAAAGTGAGTTCTTCCCAAAAGCAAACTATCTTGATCGATTGTTTAAGCTACGATAATCAAGACGGATCTGATCGTGTCGGTGAACCAAGTAGAGGAACGACAAGTGGAGTTCTAAGTTCGTGATCGTTGACAGATTTGTGGAAAACACGCTTCAAACGTAAGTATGCTTAATCTGTGCTTTATACATGCTTCCTGGCTTTGGGGATTGTTTCTGCACATGTTATTATGTTTAACTGTATTCCCCTACAGTGGTATCATGAGCCTTATGTATTCAAAGCATATTTTAGCATGTTTTATTTGTTTTTGCATCTGTCGAAATTTTGGAATTTTTTGTGAATTTTTCGGTTTTATTATGAATTTTTGGATGAATTGCGTAATAAGGTCTAATCTGATTGAAAACGATTTTCTAAGATCAACTCATGCGAACAAAATCGCAAAAACAGGTCTCGAAGTGTCATATTTTGGGCGTTTTTGTTAATTTTTTAATAAAAATTAAAAGTGTCGGAAAGTAATTCAATGAGAAGGTCGACCTAAACTACTCGGAATTGCTTGAAATTTTGACACCATGTCACTGGGTATGTTCTTAATCTATGGTAAAAATTTCAGATTTTTCCGATAAGTTTAAACCCTAATTTTGATTTTCCCCAATTCGTAGAATTTAGAACCCTAATTGATTTTTTAAATAATTTTGGTCTAATAATTCGGTTACGTGGGAAAGGGAATATAATTTCATGGGTCAGTGGCTAATTTTAAAAATTATTGGATTAAATTTTGAATGGTTTCGTTAATTTTAATCGCACTTAAACCTAATTATTAAAATCTGAAATTTAAATGTTAAAGACCGATTTAAAGTTTTGGATTTTATTATTTAAAAGTTCAAAATTTTCAAGTTGATTCGTTCATTCTTAAAAATTTTGAATAATGTTAGCCTTGATTTAATATTTTACGAAATTGGATTGTCTTTAAATTTTATTAAATCATTAAAAATCGTTGTTTTTCGAAAATAAAAATCGTAACTTTTTATGGAAAATAACATTAATGTAAAGTTCGTGATTTTTTTTTTTTTTTTAATTAAGTTGGTCCGTAAGCACGAACCAAAGGCACGAACATGAGTGTGTGGTGGGCGTGTGGCTCGACGAGCCATGCGAGCTACCATGCGAGTGCCGAGCCGGAACGACGCGGGCAGCAGCATGGACGCTGCGTGTCGCGCGCGCTGGGCGAGGATGATGGGCGTGTGCTGCACACAGAGCGAGGCGCGAGGCCTTGCGATGTGCAGCGATGCTCTGCGACGATGTCGAGCCAGGCACGCAGGGGCAGCAGCAGCTGCTGCGGGTACGGGCGCGAGGCTGCGGGTGCGCGGGCTTTGCTCGTGCGCCTCGTAGGCCACACAGTGCTACGATGGGCTGGGCGCAAGCCTAGCCCAAGCAAGCACATGATTTTTTTTTTATTTGTTGGGCTTGACTTATTTGCATTAATTTGGGCTAACGGGATATTTAATTTAATATTTTATTTAATTGGGTCGGGCTGCGAGTTTTAATTTAATATTTCATAATTAATTATCCGGAATAATTATTGGTTTGAGTGGGAGCCACTAAATGAAATTAAAATGAAATAATTAATTTTAATCATTTCGTAGGTCGCATTATTTTAATTAAATTCAAATTTAATTAGAATAAAGTCTAAGGATTAATAATTTGGAAATTGATTAATCTTTTAGGACGCGTTTATGTGAACGTGAATTTTAATTAATTCACATAAATACTTGCATAATTATATGGGCCATTTGTTTTATCATACGAATGGGTGAATGCATAGAATGTATATTTTATGTAATGCAGGTACTCCAAGTGACTAGTATGACCATTTAGGATAGTTAAATACGGTCTGCGTACCGTTCTATCTTTGAATGTAAAGTTTTAAATATGGTCTGCGTACCATGGTAATTTTGATGTAATTTTATTATATTTCAAGTATTTCTAAGTTTAGAACTTTAAGTTAGCATTTGAACGAAGATTCAAGAAGATGCCAAGCTAACAAGGTGGTGATGAAGATTGGATGCTTCAAGACAAGATGTTTTGGGCCATACTAGTTCACCAAATATTTATGCATTTTGATAATATTATGCTTGAATGTATGTATATATGTTTTGCATGAATAGGTTGTTTCGTATGACACGATTAGATTAAGTTCACTAAATAATCGAACCAACATAGAAACAACTAGGTCCAAAGTAATAATGAGTTTAAAATTGCCTTCCCAATCAAGCACGTACAAAGATCTAGGGATCTAAGATAGTAGGTTTCCGCCAAAGCGATGTGCTATTTTAGTAGACTTAGGTGGTAAGTCATCCCAAAGGAGCACGTTGATTGTGGTTTCAACTCAAACAACAATGGCATTATGTTGTGGCAATGGGATAAATTATGGTATTAATTTATTAACCAAGAGTAATTTGGAGATTACTAGCAATAGGTTTTGCTTACCTAGAATCTTAAACTACTTAAGACATGCCAAAGCTGCTTAAGGATTTAGGACTTTTGGGGTCTTGGAATCATTTCATTCTTTTTTGGACCATGTTTTGCTTTTTGCATGAATGAAATGTTTAATAGCTTTAATGATTGCATGCTAGCTTTTATTTCAAAGTTATTAAAGTTTATGAATCGTTATTTATTGCAAATTCTTTTCGATTGTAGTAATCAAATGGCCGCAAACAATAACACTTTCAACCTGCGTTCAATTCTCGACAAAGAGAAGTTGAATGCCAACAATTTCCTCGACTGGCAAAGGAACTTGCAAATAGTTCTTATGCATGAGGAAAAGGAATATGTTCTTGAGGAAGAGTTACCGGAAGAGGCTGGGCCGGAGGTAACTCAAGTTGCCCTTAATCGTTGGATCCAGGCCAACAGGGATGTCAAATATGTGATGCTTGCATCCATGAGTCCTGAACTTCAGAAAACGTTCACTAACTCGGATGCTTACCAAACCATCTCAGAGTTGAAGAACATGTTTCAGGACCAAGCCAGAATCGAAAGATTCGAAACTCAGAGGTTGATCCTTGAGACTAAGATCAAGAAAGGAGAACCAGTGAGCCCACATGTTCTTAAAATGATTGGACTCTTTGAGAACATGAGAGCTCTAGATTCTGACGTCTCAAATGAAATGGCTATTGACATCATTCTCCATTCGCTTTATAGTGGATATGATCAGTGCAAGTCGAATTACAACATGAATAGCATGGAGAAAACTCTTACTGAGCTTCACGGTATGCTGAAAACCGCTGAAAAGACGCTCAAGCAAGAGAATAAGCACGATATGCTTATGGTGCGTAAGGGCAAGAACTTCAAGAAATCAGACAAGAATAAGGGCAAGAAGGGTAAGGGCAAGGTTGCGCCCTCATCCAAGTCCAACAGCACCAGTCGTGGTAAACAAAAGAGGGTGACTCGTTCTCCTGCCAACTCTGAATGCTTCTACTGCAAGAAGAAGGGGCATTGGAAGAGGGATTGCTTGAAGAGAAAGGAAGATGAGAAGAACGGAAAAGATGCTTCTCTTCAGGTGTGTATGTTATACATTGTAATCTTGCTAATTCTACTTCTTGGGTATTAGATACTGGTTGTGGCTCACACTTATGTTCCAATTCGCAGGGACTAAGGAGAAGTAGAAAGCTTGATAAAGGCGAGATGGATCTACGCGTGGGAAATGGAGCACGGATTGCTGCATTAGCCGTAGGATCTTATTTTATTTCTTTGCCTAGTGGTTTCTTATTAGAAATCCCTCGATAAAAGTATCGACGGATTTATAAATTCGTCTCTAATTTAGGGATGGATTTCAAAATCCGTCTCTAAGTTAGGGACGGATTCCAAAATCCATCCCTAATGTGTTTTAGCTATTCCAAAACGTAAAGTCCACTAGAAATTTCTCATAGATTCTTCGTAGAAAGTCAGATCTAAATTAGAGACGGAATTTTAAAATCCGTCCCTAATGTATTTTAGCAATTTCTCTAAATTAGAGACAGAATTTTAAATTCGTCCCTAATTTAGAGACGGAATGTTAAATCCGTCCCTAGTTTAGAGACGGATTTTCCAGATCCGTTTCTAATATTTCTTTTAATTTATTATCAATTTCACACATAGAAGTATACAAGTTGTATTTGGTGTGGTTGGTTAGAGTTTCTCCTCGTGAATTTGAGGTCACAAGTTCGATTCCCCTTATCCCTTCCCCTTGCAAAGCTGGACCGGATTGACGTAAGCGAGATTTCGAACCGGTCATGGGACCGAGTTGAACCGAACATCTAACCAATAGGTAGCGATTATTTTTACTTGCTAATTTTAGAGACAGATTTTTGAATCCGTCCCTAAATTTCAGAGACGGATTTTTGATCCGTCCCTAAATTTAGGGACGGATTTTTGAATCCGTCTCTAAACTTAGGGACGGATTCAAAAATCCGTCTCTAAAGTTAGGTACTGATTCAAAAATCCGTCTCTAAATATTAAATACGGATTTTATGGAATCGGTCCCTAAATTGAATTAGCGACAAGGTTTTTAATAACGGATGTATTCCGTCCCTATATCCGTCCCTAAGCACACATAGCGAAGGATTTGACCAATTTAGAGACGGATTTGTTCCGTCGCTATATGAGCTTTTTTTTGTAGTGTTTTGTTCTGGAACTAGAAAACTGTTACTATGTTCTTAGTATCACCAGAAACATTATTTCCGTTTCAAGTTTGGATTCTAAAGGGTTTAGTTTTCAATTTAATGACAATAGTTGTTCTTTTGCTTTGAATAGAATGTTTTATGGTTCATCACAACAAGAAAACGGTCTATATGTGCTAGATACGAGAAAACATATTTATAACATATATAAATACCAAAAAGGCTAAAACTGGTGATTCGGATTTCACATTTCTGTGGCATTGTCGATTAGGCCATATAAACACAAAGTGCATGGAATTACTTCAATGGAAAGGTAATTTTAGAATCATTCGACTTAGAGAAGATTGATCAATGCGAATCTTGTTTACTTGGCAAAATGACAAAGCAACTTTTCTCAAAGGTGGGAGAAAGAGCAAACTAACTACTAGGGCTAATACATACGGACATATGTGGGCCTATGAGTACGAAAGCTAGAGGTGAGTTCAGCTATTTCATAACGTTTACGGACGATTTCATTAGATATGTATATATTTACTTAATGAAACACAAGTCTGAAACGTTTGAGAAATTCCGAGAATTTCAAAATGAAGCAGAGAATCAACATGACAAGAAAATCAAAGCTCTAAGATCGGATCGAGGAGGTGAATATCTTAGCCACGAGTTTGATGACCATCTAAAAGAATGCGGTATTCTTTCTGAATTGACTGCTCCGGGGACACCTCAATGGAATAGAGTGCCGGAACGGAGAAACAGGACCTTGCTCGATATGGTCAGATCAATGATGGGTCAGGCCGAACTTCCTTTACAGTTCTAGGGACATGCGTTGCAAACTGCAGCACTCACACTGAATCGTGCTCCGTTAAAAGTTGTTGAAAAGACTCCATACGAATTATGGACTAGGAAACTTCCAAAGTTGTCTTTTCTGAAGATTTGGGGTTGCGAAGCATATGTCAAGCGATTAATTTCGGACAAGCTACAACCAAAATCTGATAAATGTGTCTTCGTTGGGTATCCAAAAGAAACAAAGGGGTATTATTTCTACAACAAGTCAGACAACAAGGTTTTCGTTGCTCGTGACGGTGTCTTTTTGGAAAGAAATCATATTTCCAAATTGACAAGTGGGAGAATAATAGACCTCGAAGAGATTCGAGATGAACAACGAACTCATAACTCTTTAGAAGCAGTTCAGGTTGATGAACCTCCAAGGTCTTTAGAAGAGCCAGTGGGAGTAGCTCCTCAAAACGTTGTTGCCCCTAGTAAGTCAAGTAGAACTATTTTTCAGCCGGACAGATGGACAGGCGTCCTCTTGACTGAAAACTTAGAGGTTCTCATATTGGATAGTGATGAACCTATGACTTACAAGCAAGCTATGACGACCCCAAGCTCCACTAAATGGTTAGAGGCCATGAAATCTGAAATAGACTCCATGTCTGAAAATCAAGTCTGGGATTTGGTTGATTTGCCGGATGGGTTTACACCTATGGGATGCAAATCGGTCTTCAAATTGAAGAAAGACAAAGATGTAATTGTATACATATACAAGGCTAGATTGGTAGCAAAAAGTTACAGGCAAGTTCACGGCGTTGACTACGATGAAACCTTTTCTCCAGTCGCGATGCTTAAGTCTATTCGGATAATCCTTGCGATTGCCGCTTTTCATGACTATGAAATATGGCAAATGGATGTCAAAACCGCCTTCTTGAATGATGTTCTTGAAGAGACCGTGTTTATGACGCAGCCGGAGAGTTTTGTCGATCAAAAGAACCAAGGAAAGGTATGTGTAGGGGGTGTATTTGTGTCGCATCGCAAGTATGCTCTTTCCCTACAAGGGGGCGGTTTTTTAGAAAACCATTGTATTTTTGTACCTCAAAGGAGTCGCCACCAAACGTTATTTAAAGTCTCGTTTGGAAAGACCGCAAGTGACTCTATTTTGGATAAGGCTTTGAATCCTCGAAACGGATGGGTGAGATCTGGGCACGGGAACGAGATGCTTATTCCGCGAGCTTTAGAAATTATTCGAGTACGTGACATAAAATTTTCGAAAATATACCCTAGATTAGACTATGTGGGTTTGAATTTTAGAGCAAATAGAATCTCTAATTGTACGGCGGTCACTTTTCTTTAAAGGTAATTTAATGGAACCTAAGATCGGTTTGTCCAAGAAATTATATTTTTTAAGCGTGATGTAACCTTTCATTTTGTTGTATTTAGCATGTATGGTGATGAAAGCAATAAAGAAAATAAAGCAACATCACAACTGAAAATAAGTGCGGAATTAGTAAATACAAGACCCCCTAGAAAAGGACTAGGGAGTAGGTCCACATTGCCTAGAAGGACTAGGCAAGTAAAGGTGCGGAATTGAAAGTGCGATATTGAAATTGCGGTATTGAAAGGTGCATAATTGAAACTGCGATATTGAAATTGCGGTATTGAAAGGTGCATAATTGAAATTGCGATATTGAAGTGCATAATCGAAATTGCGATATTGAAATTTTTACTTGGGCACATGAGATTCGAACACCAAGCGGCTCCTTAAAAAGAAGTGCGCCCGATACGAATTCAAAGCCAAAAATCTCAACTTGGGAGAAGTTGCTCATCCCAAAGTATCCTAGATTTTGCATATAGAACTTGAACTTGAAAGTTTGAATCTTGAAATATTGAACTTGGAATAATTGGACTTGAACTTGAAATATTGAACTTGTACTTGAAATATTGAAACTTAAGAGACTTGAAAATCAAAGATCGGGCCTTTTAATGTTGACAAGGTTAGATCTTTGATGTGATCTTACTTTAAAAGGATCCTAGTTTAGGGAAGTACTCATGAGCAACCCTAAACATTGTGGGATCTTGAAATTTGAAAACTTGAACTTGTATATTGAAAAATGGAGTCTTGAATCTCAAAAGACTAAACCTTTAGAAGATAAAAAGGTGTCATCTTTGATTACTCCATACTTGAAAGTGATTCTAGTTCAAAGAAGTGATTATAAACAACTTTGAACATCATTGAATCTTGAAAGTTTGCATTTTTGTATTTTGAAAAGTTTGGATTTTGAAAAGATGTATGATTGTTGCAAGTGACATTTTTAGTAGTAAAAATGCCAACTTGCTAATCATTTTTGAAGTAGGGAAATCAAAGAAACATGATTGAATATTGTGGGATTCGGAATTACCTATTTAGGTTTAGGCAAGAATTCCTTTTAGAGCTCCCAATTGCTTAGAACTTGAAGTTTGTATGTGTTTTTGAAGGATTTTTGGACTTGAATTTGAGGCGTAATTTTTGGGTTACGACGTTGTATATTGAAGTTGCCTCCTAAATGCTGAAAATTAGGGGTATTTATAGGAGAAATGGCTGGAAACCGCCAGCCAGTGCCAGCGCAGCACTGCAAACCAGCGCTGGGCGCTGGTGACGTGGCATGCATGCTGCCAAAATCAAGGACGAGGGCTCCGTCCTTGATTTGTCTTGTATTGATGTACCTTCGTACGAATAGTACGATGCTTGGCACGTATTGCTTTCTTGGAGGTTAATACTTGATTTTGCGTAAAAAAAAACAAGTCGTTGCGGGTTTTGAATTCCGGTTGTACGGGACGGGGCCCGGCTTGCTCGGTTTTGTGGGTCGGCGACCGAATTTGACTTGCCTTATATGATTTTGAGTGGAAAAGGCCTAGTAAAACCAATGGAATGGTCTACTAGATGAGATTGTACTTGGATTTTGAAATTGGTTTTTGAGAATTGTATTTTGTACCGAGTCCCGGGAGGGGAACGGCCTCGGGGATTGGATTTTGGACCTTGTATTTTGGAGATGTTCTTAGAAATTGGGATTTCCGCACGAAGTTTCTCCAACCGCCTAGTAAGGATAATGGTATCGTCATCATCCCATAGGGGAGACACAAATTAGGTGTCTACAGAAGCCCCCAATTTGACTGAGCGTTCGGTTAGGAAAGCGCAAGTCAAAGTATTTCGAAAGGGACGGAGAATGATCAAGATGTTCTGCAATCAAGACCATTCTTTGTACGCCGGTACCTGCACAATATAGGCGTTAGAAAAAAAAAAGGATAGAGTCTACCTTCGTTCGGCTGTGACGACTCCGGTTTGTACTTGTACTGTTCTTCCGCCATCGGTCCGGACGGAGCTTGGCATCGAAAATTTTGAATCTTGAATTTTGAGTTTTTGAACCTTGAATTTTTGAAATTTGAATACCTGGAGTTGATCCGTTAGGGATGTGCTTTTGATGGGGATAAGAGATTTTTACTGGCCCTTAAGATTTTGAAATTTCGGCTGACTTTCATGAAGCTTGGGTTCATTGGGAGTCGAACGCCTGAGTCGTTGTATTTTTTGGACTTTGTATTCTTGAAATATTCATCTGTTTGTATTTGGAGATACGGGTGTATACCCGCATTTTCGAAAGATGCTTGATGCGATGCTTGATGCTTGGTGCGAAAGACCGTAGCAGTAAAGGACGTGCAATCAGCACGGGAGACCACACGCGGCAGAATCTGCGCATGCAGCAGGCTACGCCCAGCGCGGGCCTCGGCGCCTGGCGCGGGGCTGTGCTATAAAAGCACCCCTCGCCGTGCCATTTTGAGGCACATTCACTTGAAATTCTTTTGCCCTTTCTCTCAAAGGTCGATTAAGCTCTTCCTTTGGTCTTGTTCTGGCCTTGTCCATGTAAGTATTTCATGTTTTTGCTTATGAAAATACTCTAGGATTGGATGTAGTTTTGATTTTCTTGCACCTTTAAATGATGATTGCATGATAGTAGGCTTCTTGAATCTTGTAGAAATTTTTTTGATAGCCACTCGAACTTGAACTGTTGGAACTTGTAGATTTGAATTTTTTTTGAAATTTTCTTGAATGTTGTACCTGGTATTTGTAGATAGTAGTCTCACTGGTGACCTTACGGGGTCTCAAGAGGAGAATAGGCTAGGATGCCTAGATGTTGTTTCTGTAGAGTTTTTGGAATATTGGCTTCGGCATAAGTAGCCTAGGCGTTGATGTTGAACTTGTATACCTGCTTCGGTGTTGGTGTTGGACTTGTTTACCTGCTTAGGCGTGGATAGCCTAGGCGTTGGTGTTGAACTTGTATACCTGCTTCGGCGTGGATAGCCTAGGCGTTGGTGTAGAACTTGAATTTTGAACTAGAGGTCCCTGGCTGAATTAGCACTTGGGGATTTTTGAATTTTTGACTTTGTATAGGCTAGTATAGGATAGCCTTTTGAATTTTGATTTTGCATGGGCTAGTATAGGATAGCCCCCAGTTTAGAATTTTGACACTTTGTACTCCATTTGATTTAGTATGCCTCGTCACACTCGGAGGAAGCTCGCCGAATGTTCGGTGGTTCGAGCTGCTGAGGAGGATGCTTCGGATGATGAAGCGGCTGCGATAAATGCGCCGGACGGGGGTATGATTCCCCGGGGAACACCTGTTTTTGTTGGTACTGGGTGGAGTCCTTCCGACCTGGTATTTCAACCGGAGTTCCACTTGTCTCAGCGGCCTCGCGCTGGCTTGGTGAGTCTTGTACTTATGTTTTGAATTTGTATTTTGTACTTGTATAGGTTTTGAGCTGACTCGTTCACCTGTAGGCCGATGGAAAGTCGTTTCGCACTTTCTGGTCCTTGGAAGAGGTTCAGAAGGCCTTTAGAGCCCTTCGTGCTGATGAGGAGTCCATGGAGATCTGGTCACAGACGGGCCTAGCTGATTTCTGGCGTGCCATGGGAGGCACCTCGAGGAGAACGCGGATCAAACCCCGGCTGTGGGCTTTGTTGGAGCGATGGTGGGATACCACCAACACCGTCCACATGACTTGGGGGGAGATCACCATTACCCCCTTTGAGCTTGCGATGATTACGGGTCTTCCTTTTTCCGAGAGGAATGTGACCTTTGATTCGGAGCTGACGTGGCGCTCGGCCGCTGCTTCCGTGACGGTGATTGTGGATGCTATATGTGGTGTGGTTGTGTCTGCAGAGCAGAGGGTTAGGCTCTTCCTTCTAGCTTTGGTGAGCAGAGTTGTGGCCCCGAGCAGGAACAGTCGGGTGCATATTAGATTCCTGTAAGTTTTGCAGGACTTGAGAGATGTTTCGAGCTACAACTGGGGTGGTATGGCATATAGCCACCTCTTGTACGAGATGAAGTGGGCCTCCCGGACTGCGCCGGAGAGTGAGCCGAGCATGGGTGCCCTATGGAGTGTGCTGGAGGTATTGAAGACTCCTTGTACTTTGTGCCTTGTACTTGTATGTTTGTATTTGAACTTGACTGATTTTTTTCTTGCTTTTGAAAGATTTGGATATATGAGCACTTTTCGACTTTAGCACCGGATCGTACTGGAGTTGCGGCTTACCCGTAAGCTGCCTCTTGGATAGGAGCCGTGCGCAGGAGGATGCCTCTGGCGGCCTCCCGCAGAGCTTGGAGAGTTCTACCTGCTGATGAGGTAATCTTTTTGTACTGTTTTGCTCTCTTGTATTTGTATTTGTATAGTTTCCTGAGTTGTCTGCTTTGCAGGTGGTGTGGCGTCCTTTTGCCAATGGGTCTGTACCTGCCTTGGCTGCTCACGCCCATTCCTTGTCTGGATGGCGGGTTTTGCTCCCAAGGGTGTACCGTCACATGTGGTATTTGGGGGAGCGAGTGTCCCTTCAGCACCATTCGGGGGACAGGTTTGTCCCCAAGGACCCACCGGAGTCCATGCTGGCGCCGGATGAAGATCTTGCCCGGCTCTATGTGAACGCCAGGGGCGATGCTGTTTGCCGCTCTTGGAGGGATTTTGTACAGAGGAAGGGTAGCTATGACGACTTCCTGAGAAGGCTGGCTCCACCAGTACGCTTCGTACTGCCGAAGAGCTTTTGAACTTTGTATCTTGTATTTTTGTATTCGTGTACTCTTGTATGATTGTATGATTGTATGTAGGAGGAGGAGGTTGATCCTGAGGACATTCCTCATGCTGATAGGATCCTCCGCTATGAGAACTCGGACGGGGAAGAGGTGGAGGTGACCATTCCTGTAGCTTCTCCTCTGCACCAGAGATCTTATGATGTTGTACCTAAGCATTATGCCGCTGTAAGTACTGTTGCATTTTCTTGAAACTGATTGTAATCTTGTATCTGGAAATTGATCTTGAATTTTTGTATGCAGGCGCCTTGGGCGAGAGTGCGTTGCTGGATGATCTTGATTAATTCTTGGAAGAGGCATTGTGCCAACCTGACCCGGAAGCTTTCTGGCCGGGACAGAAAGGTGCTTTACTTGCTTTTGAAGTTTGTATTCTGGAAATTCGAACTTGGATGTTGATTCTTGAAATTTGTATTTTGTATAGGAGCGTAGTCGAGATCGCAGAGGATCCGTTGACAGGGAGCCCCAGGCAAACACGTCCTTGAGGCAGGAGGGACCGAGCTTGGACCTGCGACAGGGGTCAGGTGCTGGAGCTCATCAGAGGCATTCGGATGCTGATCAGAGGGCTGCCTCTTTTGTACATGTTGATCCTACCAGGCATTCGTTTGGAGGTGCAAGCAGTTCGAGGCCCTTTGTTTCTCCTCCCAGTTACTACTTCGGAGGGAGTGGTCCTCAGCCTTGGGGTGCAGATTCATGGGCTTACTATGGGGAGATGGAGAGGATGCGTTAGGCTCAGATGTTTGCGCCATACCAGTACATGGAGATGCCGCCGCCTTATCAGTATCCCTCTCCTCAGCTGGGAGTCCATCCCTCACCTGGCACACTTCGTATCTCGGAGCAGGACCCTAGTACCCCTGGGACAGAGCTTGTTCGGGATCTGCAGCGCCTCAGATGGCGAAATAGGGACTAGGCGCCTGTGGTTGACGTCACAGCTGATGATGATTCAGACTGACCCTGCATGGTAGCGAGTTCCAGCTTGCCTGGGTTGATTTTGTATAGGCTGGATTATATTTGTATGGATTTCTATGGTTAGGAACTTGAATTTTGTATGGTTGTATAGTTGTGAACTTGAATTGGTTTGAAATTTTTTAAGTTTTGGCTTTTGTATGTTTGAATGTTTGATCTTGTATGCGTTGTGTGTGCCTTGAAATTTGTAGCTATATGCATGCATGATAATTTTGCAAAAAAATTGAAAAAATTTGCCCATTTTTTCGGGTGTATATACCCACTCTAAGCCCCCATTTTGACTGAGGTTTTTTGGTGAGGAAAAGCGCAAGTCAAAGTATATTCAACTTTTGCTTATGCATATGCAGACTCGACTTAAGACGCCAATCTCGGACTAGAATGCTTGAATTTTGAATAAATTGACCCGAAATCTGCCCGAAAAGTTGATCCGGACTGCTTGAATTTGCGCTTCTTGCGGCTTTGGAATCTTGAATAATGGAGGTTTGTACTTTGCTGTCCGAAACACTAAAGAGTGTGTACTCGGAGTCATAAAAGAGGGCGGTGGCCTCGTCCTTGGCTGCAGGCCCCTGCGCCTAGCGGAGGACATGGCGCCTGGCGCCAATACGCTGTCGTGCAAGCCGACTCTTGTATAAATAGGGAGTATTTCAGTTCATTTCTTGCATTAATCATTCCCTGCTATTCCTTGTATATTTTTTCCTCACGAAAAAGAAGAGAGAACATGGCTATGTCCTTTGAAAATGCCTTGAACTCGTGGCTTGGTTCGCTAGGCAAGTTGGAGAAAATGGAGCTTGATGGCATGCATCTTGGGGTGCTCGCCTCCTTCCGGTATGTGAAGCTGGATGTGCACTTCATTCTTGCTGCTTTGGAGGCTTGGGATTTGAATCATCATGTCTTCCGCTTTGGGAATAATGAGGTATGTCCCCTCCCTGAAGAGTTTAGTGCCATATTGGGGTGGCCCATTATGCCGGAGCCATGCATACCCGGTGTTGAAGAACACTTTTTCTTGAGTTTTGAAAGATATTTGGGCTTGAAGCCCCCACTTTTGAGTGTTGTTGTATATGGCAGAGGGGTGGATTTGTCCCTCCTTATCACCTACTTTGCTGGGCTTGATGTTCCCAAAGTTTTCCGCTTGAGTTTTTGTATTTTTGCTCGCTTCCTCTTTTCGAAGTAGGGGTTTGGCAATGGTGATGCCTCCCTAATAGAGATTGTGGAGCAGTTTGCTAATGGTCGGGACCCAATGCCGCTTGTGATTGGCGAAACATTGTTGGGCCTTGACTTGCTGAAGTCGGATCCCTCTTCTTTGCCATCGGGAAGTCCGGTGTTACTCCAAGTAAGGATCTGGAGTTTTCTTTTATGTTGAATTTGTACTTGTATTTGAATTTTTAATGTTGAATTTTGAAATGCATTTCTTGTATACTCCCCAAGGTTTGGCTTATGGAGAGGCTCATGCTGGTGGCACCACCGGAGAACATGGAGAGCTATAATAGGAAAGGGTTCACTGTGCGGCCCATGACATATGGCCGGCTTTCATAGGACGAGTGGCGATGCGCACTCTCTGGAATTGAATCTTGTATAATGTGGGTATTTCCCTGGTGGGGAATTGTTGTCATGAGACATTCCCCTGGTTCTACTGCTTTGAGGGTGCCAAGCCTCACAATGCTGGTCTTCTACTCGCCTGCTCGAGTGATGAGACAGTAAGGCTAGAAACAGGAGATCCCGGACTGTGCTGAAGAGAACCCGAAACCTGTTGCGCTGAATGCAACTCGTCTTGAAGTTTGGAGGCGGTATTGGGTCGCCAAGCCATGCTTGAGTATCCAGTTCCCACCTGAGTCAGTTACTCTGTCTGCGGGGTATATTGTATGGATGAGAGGTCTAAGCCAGGGGGACATTTCTCTCTCCGGACCAGCTAGAGTCCGAGGTTCTAGAGCTAGACGTCCTGCATCAACTGACTATGAGGAAGGTGACGGGAGCGTGGCCCATCCGGTGCTTGACCGTTCGGAGTCCACATGAGGTTCGTCGTCCTCTCGTCTTGGAAGGCTAGCAAGTTCCTTCTCCCGCCGCTTGGGCAAGGGGAATATTGATGATTGATTGCGGGAGGAGTCAGGGGATAGTACTCAAGGTGCCAAAACTCGAGAGCATAATCGCCCCATCCTAGATCTTTGTAGGCTAAATGTGTTTGAAATTGTTTTGGAAAGAATTGTGTTTAGAATGTGTTTGGAACATGTGTTTAGAAAATGTGTTTAGGAAGTGAAAAAGGCTTTGAACTTTGCTTCACTTGATCCTGACTTTGTATTTGAATTAGCTTTGAAGGCCTTAGAGCCAAATATTATGTTAAATACCGCTTGAACATGCTTTGCTTTGAATTGGCACATTTTGAATAAAGACAACAACAATTGAGTTTTGAAATTTGATTTGATTTTTAGGATGCCCTTAATTGAGGAAATTTTGAATTTTTTTTTTGTAATAAAGTGGCCGGGCCTCGAAATGAGGTTGCCTACGTGTCCCGTTAGGGAATCAGGCCGGACGTAGTTCTGACTACCTTACAAGACTTTGAATTGGATTCTTGAATTTGAACATGGAACTCAGACATAGAACTTCTTGAGTTGATCGAGGTTGGTCAGAGTTCTGAATTCTGTTCTATCGACGTCTGTTAGTTTGACTGCTCCCCCGGAGAGGATCTTCTTGACAATGTATGGGCCTGCCCAGTTGGGTTTGAATTTTCCCTTTGGGTCCATGGTGCTTTTGCGAAGGGCTTTCAGGACAAGCTCGCCTTCTTTGATGTTTCGGGTTCTGACCCTTTTGTTCAAATGTCTGGCCACTCGGCGCTGATAGACTTGTACATGGTGAGCGGCTTGAAGCCAACGCTCATCGAGCATGACTAGCTCGTCATGTATTGCTTGTACCCATGCAGCTTATGGGATTTTGCTTTCGAGGACTATCCTTAGAGAAGGTATCTCCAGCTCGATAGGTTGTACTGCTTCCATTCCATAGACCAATGAAAATGGAGTTGCACCAGTTGAAGTGCGAATTGAAGTTCGATATCCCCACAATGCGAAATGCAGCTTCTGGGGCCAGTCCTTGTATTTGGTAGTCATTTTCATGATGATGGTCTTGACATTTTTGTTGGCTTCTTCGATTGCCCCGGTTGTTTGTGGGCGATAAGGCGAAGAGCGATGATGTTGAATCTTGTACTCGGTGAATAGATCTTCACACTCTCCTTGAAAATGGGTTCCCTGGTCACTGATGAACTCGTGGGGAACGCCGTATCTGCATATGATGTTTTCTTGTATGAACTGGGCCACTTGCTTGGAACCCAACACTTTGAATGATCTGGCCTCGACCCATTTGGTGAAGTAGTCGATAGCAACCAGCATGAACTCATGACCCCCGGTGCCCGTTGGAGTGACTTTGCCGATGACGTCGATACCCCAGGCTGAGAATGGCAACGGTGATGATTGAGAGTATAGCAATGATGAAGGAATTTGTTTCAGATTCGCACACTTTTGGCAGGTAGGACATTTCTTTACAAAGAAGTAGCAATTCCGTTCGAGGGTAGTCCAGTAGTATCGAGCCCTGATGATCTTGAGGGCTAGCATCTTCCCATTCATGTGGGTGCCACAGACTCCAGCATGTATGTTTTCCATGACTCTTTGAGCTTCATGCTTGTCAACACATCGGAGGTTAGGACCGGCAAGGGACCTTTTGTATAGAATGCCGCCTTCTATGACGAAATTGGCTGATTGTAGTCGTAGAGCCCTTTGATTTTTGCTTGAAAAGTGCGGGGGATACTCTAAATTTTGTAGATACCTTTGAATGTCTGTAAACCAAGGTTCATCCCCGTCTTGCTCGACGTCGTCAATAGCATGGACATATGCTGCTTCTTGACGTGTTTCAATGGTAAGTGGCATTTCAGCCATGCCATTTGGGATGTTGATCATTGAGGCCAGCTTTGCAAGTGCATCGGCGAATTGGTTTTCCTCTCTCGGAAGGTATGTATAGCGAAGCTCTTCTATATGCTCAGACAGCTGCTCAAGGTAGGACTGGTATGGAGCCAAGCTCTCACTCCTTACTTTCCATTTGCCGAAAATTTGATTGATGATTAGGGAAGAATCCCCGTACACTCGAAGTTTCTGGACACCTAATGCTAAGGCGGCTTCCCGGCCCATGATGCATGCTTCATATTCTGCCGCATTGTTTGTGACGTTGAATTGCAGTTTTGCTGATATAGGAATGTGAGTGCCGTCTGGGGCTACTAGCATTACTCCAACACCACACCCGTTCTGATTCGAAGCACCGTCGAAATGCATTGACCAATTGTGATCACTGGTCATTAAGATTTGCTCGTTGTGTAAGCCATAATCCTCCTCTTCTGCCTCGACGGGAAAGTCGGCTAGGAAGTCTGAGACTGCTGAACCCTTGATAGACTTCTGCGAGATGTATTTGAGGTCGAATTCTGCTAACATGACCAACCACCTGGACAACCGTCCGTTGAGAGCTGGTTTTTCGAATAGGTACTTGAGAGGATCGGCTTTGCTGATCACATGTACTGTATGGGAGAGCATGTAGTGTCGTAGTTTCTTTGTGGCCCAAACCAAGGCGATACTGAGTTTCTCGAGCTGAATGTACTTGGTCTCGTACTCGATCAGGTTTTTTCTTATGTAGTATACGACGTTCTCCTTGCCTTCAACTTCCTGGGCGAGAATAGCCCCTACTGCTGAATTTGTGGTTGTGAGGTAGAGCCTGAGGGGAATCCCTGGTATGGATGGCTTTAGTTCTGGTGGGTTGGAAAGGTAATCCTTGATAGCGTGAAATGCATCTTGACAGTCGTCATCCCACACTTTGGGCTCACTTTTTCGGAGCTTTCGAAATACCGGTTCCTTTTCCTTTTGAAATGAACCTACTGGTATATTGTAGTCTGCCGAGAAAACCCCGAATTTCCTTTTCATTCGTTGGTGTTTGCATCTCGAGAATTGCCTTGATTTTCGAAGGATCATCCTCAAGTCCCCGAGAGCTGATAACATATCCGAGTAACTTGCCTGACGTTACCCCGAATGCACACTTTTGCAGATTGAGCCTCATGTTGTATTGCCTGAGCCTGTTGAAAAACTTTCGAAGTACTGAGGTATGCTCGTGTCGCTCTTTGGATTTGACAATCATGTCATCGACATATACCTCAATTTCCCTGTGAATCATATCACTCATGATGGTTGTGGCTGTTCTTTGATAGGTTGCTCCTGCGTTCTTCAGTCCGAATGGCATAACTGTATAGCAGTATGTACCCCACTGAGTGATGAAGGTTGTCTTCTCCATGTCCTCCTCTGCCATGGCAATTTGATTGTAGCCTGCATACCCGTCCATAAAAGAGAGTAAGGCATGATTTGCGGTGTTGTCGACCAGGATGTCGATGTGGGGAATGGAAAACCATATTTAGGGCTAGCCCTGTTAAGATCTCTGTAGTCCACATTCGTACTTTGCCATCCTTCTTTGGAACTAGGACGACATTTGCAATCCATTTTGGATACTTTGCTTCTCGAATAAACCCGGCCTCTAGCTGCTTGGAGACCTCTTCTTGAATTTTGAGGGAAACGTCTGGTTTCATGCGACGGAGTTTCTGCTTGATGGGCTTTGAACCTGGAATAAGGGGAATTATATGCTGACCGATGCTTGGATCAACCCCTGGCATATCATGATAGGACCATGCGAAGACGTCTATGTACTCTGTAAGTAGCTTGATAAGATCATCCCGCTCTGCTTGAGATAGAGTTAAACCAATCTGAACTAGCTTTGAATCACTGTTGTTAGAAAGGTTAACTTTTCTGTTTCCTCAATTATGGGCGTCCTATTTTCATGATTTTAGATAGCTTTTAGAATTTCAAAGTCAGTTTCTTGTGAAGCAAAGTTGTTTGGATTAGGATTGTGTTTTGAATTAGAACTCGAAGAGTAAGTAGAAATTGAAGTGTTATTGAAATCAGCAATCATTACATCGATTGTTTTGACTTGAAGCTCGGCCTTTAGAGGCTCTTGATTGATGCAAGACTCTAGTTCTAGACTCTTAGAGTCATTGCTAGACTCAGATCCAGATTCATCCTCCGACTCGGACTCGCTCATCATAGATCCTTCGCCCATAGTAATTTTGAACATCTTGCCGTTTGGAGCAGATATCTTGAGAGACTTTCTCCAGCCTTTGACCATCTTCTCACTTGGAGTAATTAGCTTAGATGGGTCGAAGTCTTCGATTTGAGTGATCATCTGGACCATGGTGTCTTCGGAAATGGTTGGGGTTATTTCATGGCCAAACTGTAGACCGAAAGCCGACGAATCAAGGCATTCAAGGGTTGCCTTGTCTTGTATCGGAGGAGCATCCTCTAGAAAGTGACAATCTTGAAAGATCTCGAATCCGGGGTAAAGGATCCCCTTTGAAGAGTCATAGAAAGGCTCTGGAAAGTCGAAGTATAGGTCATCCTCTCCTTCTTTTACGAATTGCCCATTGAGTGTAAGTTGATGAGGAGGTATTTTGAATTGATCATTGCCAGCTCGACGGGCCTTTAGCTTAGCCTTTTGCTGCCTATCATCGAACTTAGTTGGCTTGTATCCCAGACCGCAACAGTTGGTTTGTCCTTGGGCCTTGAAAGGAGATTCGGTAGGCGGTGGCAGAGTAGTGCCCAAGAAGCGCCCACGCTTGATCATCATGCGCTTTGCCATGGGATTCATTTTGGACTAGATGGCTCCAACTTCAGCACTGAATCCCCAAAGGTCTTCATCATTGTCATCATGTTCGATTAATATCAGAGCCTTGTCGGCTATCTTGGTCCTCGGATGGGACGCATGCAGGGTAATGACATTTCCTTGGACCTCCATTCGGACTTTCTGATGGAGTGAAGATGGCACTGCTTTGAGGTCATGGATCCAAGGTCTCCCCAACAGGAGATTGAAACTTGCTTTGATGTTGAGCACTTGAAAGCTTACTTTGTGCCCGATTGGTCCTGTGCGGAGTAGTAGAGTGAGAGTTCCCATTGCTTCCCGACGAGTATTGTCATAGGCACGAACACCTTGGGAGGAACTAGAAAAGTCACTAAGGGTGAAACCCAAATTTTCAGCAGTGCGAAGAGGGCACACGTTGATGGCTGACCCATTATCCACTAGATTCATGGGAATGATTTTGTCTTTGTATTCAACAGTCAGATAGAGGGCCTTGTGATGGCCTGCCCCCTCAGGTGGGAGGTCTTCATTTGTAAAGGTGATTCCTTCTTCCAGATTTGTAAGCAACCCGATTAACTCGTCAGGAGTGACTTCTGGGGTGACATTCAGCTTCACAAGAGCATTGATAAGAGTAGTGCGGTGCTCCACAGAGGAAGCCATGAGTTGCCAAATATTAACCTTTGCCTTAGTGCGCTTCAATTGTTTGATCAAAGGGTTCTCCTCGGTAGGTAGAGGGATATTAATTGCCGGTGTCGTCCTGTTGACTGGCTCTTGAATCCGACCGGACCTAGTAATGACTTGAACACTGTTTTCTGCTTTAGGGCCCAAGTACCAGTCGGCGCTCACAATCTCTCGGCATTCATCGCCAGAGATGTTTTCAATAGGAGGGTCCTGATATGTGTCTTCATCATCGCTGGCCCATATCCCACAAATGTCTTCTTTAGGTAATCCAGGCTCTGAGTTTTCACTTGGCTGCGCAGGGTGGAGCATAGGCTTCTGGTTATGAAAGCTTTCCTTTACCTCGAAAGGGCCCACATCATGGAAAAGAGTTTCTTGATTGTCTTCGAGAGCCCTTATGCGGGCCTCAGCTTCCTCAACACGTTCATAGAGTTCTGCTACAACTGCTGCTAGTAAAGTCATCTTGAATAGGATTCTGAGAGGAGGAGTCCGAACACTTATTTAGCACATGATTTTGAACCTTAGAACTTGAACTTCCCGACATATGATATGATATGCATGCAATGAATGAGACCTAGACTTGACTCTAAGTGCCACTCCGAAGATTCGGGATTTTGGATTTTTGTACTTGTATTCGGGATTTGCAACCCGTTGGAAGTGTTTGAGAGGAGCATTCATTCTTTTGTGGAAGTTGACCCCTTGTACTAGAACTTGGAATGTCGAAAAAAGAGCATTTCGACCTATTAGAACTTGGACTATTTTAGGGGAATTTCAACCCGTTTGAGAATTTCGAAATTGGACTTGTACTGGGAGATTGAATTTTGTATTATTTCAAGGGAATTTCAACCCGTCAATATTTTAGGGGAATTTCAACCCGTCAGACTTGGAATATTTGAAGGGGATTTCAACCCAATTGAAAGGGAATTGACTTTGTATTATTTCAAGGGAATTTCAACCCGTCAATATTTTAGGGGAATTTCAACCCGTTGATAGGACTTGGAATATTTTTGGGGAGTTTCAACCCAGGAATAGGATGCGAAATTTGGACTTGTACTATTTCAAGGGATTTTCAACCCATTAGAGAATTGGAACTTGTATTATTTCAGGGGATTTTCAACCCGTTTGACAATTGGACTTGTATTATTTCAGGGGATTTTCAACCCATTGAATAGGAATTTGAATTTTTGCTATTTCAGGGGATTTTCAACCCATTGGAAATTTTTTGAGGGATCGAATTTGTATTATTTCAGGGGAGTTTCAACCCATTTAAAAAGAGGGTTTGAACTTGAGAGCAATTGAATGCAAGGATTTGTAGCTCGAAAATGAGTTTGAAGTTTGAATTTGATTTAAAGTTTGAACTTTGAACTGGAAATGATGCACTTTTGTATATAGAATGTGAGGCTTTGAATATGGAAAATCCGGCATTACGCCGCCATGAATTTTAGACATTTGAATTTGGGAATTTGAAAGTCTGGCATTATGCCGCCGTAGACTCGGAATTTTGAAGTGTTTGAAAATGAAATTGAATGAGGGAAATTATGCCATCATGGATTTGGAATTGGAAAGTTTCGAACATAAGATTTGAGATTTGAAAGGTTGGATTTTAGAAATTCGAGCTTGAGGTTTGAAATGTGGAATGGAAAAGTCGGCATTACGACGGTATGAATTTGGAACTAGAAACTTTGAGCATAGGACTTGAAACTCGAAAGATTGACATGGGATTTGAGGTTTGAAAGTTGGAGTTGAAAAGGTTGGCATTACGCCGGTCATGAGTTTAGATATTTGAACTTGAGGTTTTGAGTTTGGAATTGGCAACTTGAGTTTGAGGTTTGAAGACTCGAATCTTTGAACTAGAAAATTCGGCATGACGCCGTTGGATTTGAGTTTTGAACTTGGAATTTGAAATTTTGACTAGAAAATCCAGCATTATGACTGTAGACACCTACTTTTGTCCCCATTCCCGAAAGGGAAGGTTCGATGATGAAAACGTAAATCTCCACTTGACAACGCATCTCCTATAAAATAAACGAATCTCAATTCCCCTTTTCATTTCACCCGAAGCCTGCTATTTATGGAAACCTGCTAAAAATAGTAACTGCCGTAAAAGGTAGCTTCTAAAAGTGGCAAATCATAAAAGATAGAAACCTGTCAGAATTAGGTGTTGCAGTCCAACATAAATCCTAAATGAGATAGAAAACTGCGAGAATCCTATTCCTAATATGATTCGGAAATAAGAGTTACGTATTAATTGAAATCCTAACGAGCCTAGAGTTCGTAACGGGCCCAGACGCATTCCGTCACAAAATTGATACGCACTAAAAGACTCGAATTAATCTCAAACTCTACGGATTTCAGGAATCCGAATCTGACAAAGAAACGGCCCAAACAGCAACTTCAACGCCCAGCCCTGGGCGCTAAAATTGCCTGGATCCTATTTCCAACGCCCAGAGCTGGGCGCCGAAATCTTTGACGCCCAGCCCTGGGCGCTGAAAATACTCGGGGACGTGTTTTTTCCTAATTCCTCGAGGATTAGAGTTCTGCAATTCTATCTTTCCGCAAACTCTTCCCTATAAATAGACCCCTAAATTCGACGTGAAAACACACAACAACACATAATTATATTCTGAGTATTGACTCCAACCCTTAGCCTAAGCCTCTCGCTGCGAAATTGTTCACGCGTTCTGTCGCAATCGATCCATAAATCGAACAGAACGTATCCTGTCCCATAATTGAGATTCGTTAAATAAAAAGGAGAAATAGCAAAGTCAAAGTGGTTAGTTTTCTGAGAACCGTGACGCACCTCTCAAGGGTGCGTCGTAATGTGTCCCTTGATTTAACTGCTTTCCTCACCCTTTTTATGAACTGTTAAACTAACCTAATCTGATTGTTCTATCACGCCTAACAAATATAATAATTTTGGGAAATCGGATTATCATGCTAGGTCCCTTAATGCTATTTAAATCAGATAATCACGATCGAATTAGTATTATATGTTGCATATTGCTAAAATCAACTCAGATTAGTCTAATAGTTAACGCATGTCCCTTTAATTATTTATGCTGAGCTAGTAAGGATATCCTGCCTTTGGAGTTATCGACGAGCGAAGTACTCCTCTCGGTAATTACAGTCCCCCGAACCCTCAATCTCTACCTTGCGGGTGTATATTGAGAGATCCCCACACCAGGGATCACAAGGGAACCTACGGCCGTCGTGGTCAAACATAATTGCACTCCCTTTATGTCACGATAACCGGGTTTTGTCAGTTTTTCTCATTGTCGTTAAAAACTGAATGGCGACTCCTATATTACTAGTCAATTGGGTGTAAACTCACAGGGAATCCAATTACACTTGATTGAATAAAAAGAATCGTCACACCCATGAGGGATGAGGTCACGCATTAGCCTCGCGCTTTTTCGACCCCCTCACAGTGGCGACTCCACTGGGGATAGTGAAGGAAATACTCGCGCTTGTAGGTAATCAAAATAGCCGAAGGGTGAAACGATCCTACCCCGCGTTTATTTCCCCATCAAGTTGGGACGACCTGAAAATCAGCATATTAATCTGAACGGGCAGAACCGCATAACGAATCTCGGCTCCCTCGGGAGTTGGGACTAAGGATACCTTTTTTCGCCAATAGGGGGGTGCATACGCCGCGCATGTTTCCCACTCGGTACTTGTGCAGGAAGTACACCTATCCCGAACCCAATCGCTCGCTCATTAGGTCCCTCTCGCCTGCATGCCCCCTTGGCTTGCACTTGCGGGTTGGCCTCTTGGGCGAAATTCGTCTGTTGAAGACACTACCTCGACCGGGGCATGTGTTGGATCTACGATAGAAGCGGTACCAAGCCAGGCGCAAATACTACCCATAGAAGCCTATCATAAACTATGTGACATATTTAATTTTCAAATCCATGTTTGTAATGTAGTTATGTGTAGCGAACTATGTGACTATGTTATGATTGTGCATACGAATAATGCTAGACAAATAATCCTAGAAAAACCAACGACCTTAAAAATTACCCAAACATTCATAAACCAATTGGCCAAAGAGTCATACCAAAATACGTGTTCCACAAACCCGAACGATCGCCACAAAAATAAGCGACGCTCGGGATGGCCTGTAACAAATCCCACAAACGCTGCACAACGCGTAAGGACGTTATTAGGCAAGCACGCAAAATCGAAGTCGCATAAACAAAAGTAGACGCAAACAGAAAACGAGAACCAGCCAGGGACGCATTTTCAACGCCCCTGGCTGGGCGCCGAAATTTCTCACGCCCACTGCTGGGCGCTGAAGTTGCTGCCTGGCCTTTTGGTCAGGCACAGCAGCCTCGGTGCCCGCGCATAAAAAATATACGTAGCAAAAAAAAATACTTTTCGAAATTTGCTGCGAGGGCGTATGAAAAGGCACTCGATTCTAAAAGCGACTAAAAAATAAAAATAAATAACTCTTTGTGTCGTTGTTAGGCCTCCTACGACGACAATGCTCGGCACCAAAACCGAACATGCTAATAACTATGAATATCACATGGGCAAAGTATTCAAAAAATAATGTTCAAATAGAGTCTTCAAGAAAAAAAAAATGTTCAAATAAATCCGAGTCTAGACTAGGCTATGCCAAAGTATAATCCATATCCTAAGTCTTAGTTGTCTTATCCATAGAATCGGTCCTAATGCTTGGTGTCGTTCTGCAAGTTAAAAGGTTAAACCATATTGAGTCTCCCCTCCTAACATTTAAATCAATAAGCACCCATATGTAATTGTCATCCCTTGCTAAGAATCCACGGCCTTAATACTCTCTCTCACCAATAAAAAGAACATATTATTTAATTCAAGTATTTGCAAAATGGAAACAGTCATATTCTGAAAATCATTCCTCCATAGTCTCACAACCCCCAAAGTGAACCTAAGGCGTCAATACCATTGGCAAAATAAAATAAAATTAATGGCCTTAAGGCGTATGATCACATTGGGTCACGACCATCATAGTCCTCTCGAGCCACTCGCTCCTTGAAATACTCCTAAGTACGGACTAAAAGATTTTCCATGAATGCAACATGACAAACCATGAAAATACCCAAATCGGCATACCATAAGGCTACCATTGGGGTAAAGCAATACACACTAAGAGAGAAGCCGCACTAATGATTCTAGTCTTGCAAAAATAAAAATTCGATCTCCCCAACTAACTACCTTGCCAACATTAAGCAAAATGGCGCCTGACAAGTGAACACCCAAGAGTTAAAATCTAAAGTGTCAACCAACGAAAGTTATGGTCCAATTAGCCTAAGTCTGAGAGTCGCTTGGTCAAGTATTATAGGCTTACACCATGTCATTATTTTGAGTCTAGGCCACCTCCTTGTATTCATACACGGGTTATAATCAGATAGATTAATGAAAGTTTGAGTCTAAATCACAACTTCCAATTAAATCCCAGAAACTGGAATCTGAAAAGAAGCAAAAAATGTTTTCGATGTAATTCTTTCGTTAAAATTCAATAAGGTAAAAACAACATTTTGAATCTTTGCTATTTGCACATTTTAAGAAACGACTAAATACGCTTGCAAAGTAAGACGATTAAAAGGTCCACCCTAGGCCCACTAAAGTTAAAGGTCCACTATAGGCCTACCAAACGAGGTTCACTCAGTCTCGCCTCGTGACTCAAAGACCACAACCACCTACCTTTTAGCCCAAATAAAAAATTTAAGGATTTATGTTGGGGAGAAATCCCAAGCAAAAAGAAAAAATAGAAAAGGGAGAGCGAAAAGAGCAAGCCATGAAATACTTAGCCCGTACCTCCCAAAGTGCGAAATCTACCCAAGTAAACGAAGGAAAAGAATTGAGTCAACCAATCCAAATCATAAAATTCTACGATGTTTACCCTTTCCAATCCTTATGCTCTTAGACGCCTTCGCTCTGGGGTCCCTGTTCAGCTCATTTAACCCATCCATGTTCTCATTGCCATAACCCAAGAAACCATTACCTCAACTCTTGTTTTTGAACTTGTTATCAACCGCAAACCACGCACGGCCATTGACACGTGCGCCATGCCCATCATTTCCAAAGCTCAAACCTGTTCTTACGCCACCATAGCATAATGACCATATAACTTGTGTGGATACATCCTATACCCTTGAGCCGTCCCCATTCTACTCATTGGCCTTGTTTGAAGTAAACTCATGACACTAGCTTGAGGCTGCAAATTGTGAGTCCTAGCAGATATAATCCTCATGCTTGACCAATACCTATACAAATTATCCTATCTCATTCAACCCACTTTTCAAACCGTCTTGAGTCACGAGTAAAAAAAAGAAGACAAATGAAAAGTACAAAACAATAATGAATAAAAAAGCAAACTTTGCAAAGCGCGTTTAAAAGTTCATCTAAAAAGAAAGAGAAGCATTTAGCGCACCAAAAAAGATCCGCCCATAAATAATTATCAGCGCCCAAAGCTGGGCGCGAAATCTTTAGCGCCCCAGCCTAGGCGCTGAATCTCTCTGCTCGCCAAATTTTGTCCAGAAGTGCTCGTCATTTTATCCGCACATACACGGAAAAATAACGAACACTTGGGGGGTACAGTACGTATCCAAATAGGCTTACCAACCAAGAATATAGCCATACAAATTAGTCGAATTTCGAATTTCATATTTTACACGACTTATGGCAAAAAAAAATGGTAGATGAAAATAATGATAATACTTCACTCATTTAACCGACTAAGTAATATGTTTCCCCCTCAGGGCATATCTACCGAAATCCGGCATACTAGAACTAATTCAAAAGCTAGAACTACGCAAGACCTGATTCCAAATTAAATCTATTTAAGGCGGATACGTAGGCAATCCATGATTCGGTCCAACCAATTTGCAAAAATATTAAAGCCTATAGAAAAACAAGAATAAAAAATAGAAGTCCCTTATTGAAATTTAATTACTTGCAACCCAAGTCGAAAGAATTTGAGTCAAAATCCAAGTCATCAAAGATGCCAAAATGAGCACACATCGAAGAATAATAAGGGCACGTACTCTTGCCAGAAGGAGCACTCACACTCCTAGGCACTTAGCCAAGACTCAAAAGATCGCTTTGCCTCAATTGAATGGGGGCTAGCGCAAGCGTCCATGACCTCTAAAGTACTCGACTTGACCCTCCCTAAAGCAAACTAACTCACTTAAAGACTTTCTTTCACCGCTAGACATAGTCGTTCGCTTAAAGACCTTCTTTCACCACTAGACACAGTCATGATCGCCAACAAGTAGTAAGGGAAGTAAGCTTGCAATAAAGAGGATTGTTCTACGGCATCGCCCCATCGTTCCTTCGAACTCAGGGCACCCGTTCATGGTAATTCAAATGCTTGCGAATCCCCTTTGAAAAGAGAAAAAAATCAGACATTGTCAATAGGACTTGGCACTTAACCAAGGCTCACCCTACTCAGACATATGACACGGGCATCTAAAATCGAAATCTAAAAGCATCATTAATGGGAAGACATAACAGCAATTGGGGGCTAAAAAGTGAAATGAAAGAGCTAGGGAAAGAACTAAGTATACCTTGACCTTTTGTGCAGACATACACCAAGTAAATCTAAGTCAATTTGAAAACGGTTTATATTCCCGCAATTCTGGAAAAGATGGCCCTAAAATCCTAAAGCACATGCCAAACGGGCACAAGTATATCTTGACGCTTGCACCCTGGCTTCCAGCAAATCCTTAGACAGCATTCCAAAAATCGTAACAGTATTTTGATTCACTCATGTAATCCTGTACGAACCCTTCTATAAGTCAACTTACTTAGGACACCTCGGATTGTACACAGTAGGACTCGGATTTTAAATAAATTTCAAATAATTTTCAAAGACTTTTTCGAACATAATAAAGTGTCGTTGGTTTAAGCTAAGTATGCGTTTATCTCAATTTTGCAAGTGAGTCAAAACATTTCCAAATATGATTATGGGTAAAGAAAGGCACCTAGCTTTTGGACAAGGCACACTTCAACATGTGACTACCTTGACCATGACAATGTCGCACAATACGACATTTACAAGAGAAGCAGCAAAATCACTACTCGGACGTACCTCGCACTAAACGAGTCTGGTTCAAACTATTCATGATCCATGCCACCATAAATGCATAAAAACGTGTGCAAAGCATTATAGCACCAAGCCAATCCCGTATCTACAATTGGGGGCTTGAGAAAAACACTCTAAAAATGCTCGAAATGACGATTTTATCGCAAATTCTCGACGCTAATGCTATACATATGTCATAGGGGCTCAATCCTAAGCTTTAATCGTGCAAAACGAACCTTAGAATGGCTACCACCCCTCCCAAATTCTAAGCACTACTTAGAATATATAAAGTCACCCCACTAACAAGGGTAACTGAAAATCGCGAGTAACCAAAACTCCGATCAAACCACTGCACATAACGCTCGCCCTATAAAGCGCCCGTTACACAGTCTACATCGTTCCAAAGCAAAAGCGAAAGAAAAAAGATCAAAAAAAACTGTCAAAGTTCTGCCTAGAAATCATTTTCAACGCCCAGAGCTGGGCGCCGCTATCTTTCACGCCCCAGCCTGGGCGCTGAATATCTCTGCTTGCTAAATCTTGCCCTGATATAAAAACAAGAAAGAAACACCTATGAATCCTCGCATCGAACGAAGTAATAAGCCGTGCAAACCCACGCAGAAGGTGCTACACTTATTCGAGCACCTGAAAAAGGCATGATGAAATACTCCAATGCAAATGATATCCCAACACGTGGAAGAATGTTCTAAGACACGCCGTTAGGCCACACAAGCCTACGTCGCACCATAAGTTCAACCATCCCACGGTACAAGTCTAAGAAAAAAGAGTAAGGCATATTGCACTAAGGAACATGTGTAAAAGAGGCAAAGACTACTTATCAAAATGCAAGCCCCACGACTCCTACATTAAGGATTAAAGGTAGCAAAATATTACCTACCACGAAAGGGATAGCTCGCACCTACACGAGCGGAACCCCAAGGCATCTTTTTCGAAAGAACCTACAAAAATCGTACGCCAAAAGGAAGCATCCCAACATGCATACTTGGGGGCTCCAAGCTACGAAACGACCATAGCAAAATAAAAAAAAAATCTCGAAGCAAATGTTTGAACAATCGGAAGGGCACGATGTTTGAGCCCACTTCATGAATAGGCCTGAACCCTAGCAAGCTTCTAAGCAAAATATTCAAAATCAGTCATTGCTCAAAAAACTTCAAGCAAACTGATTAATGGACCGCACACAACGGCCATTCAATGAACACTCGTTCGCACATACATATCATCATTCACGAACGCATTCAAAAGAAAAAATATATATATATATATATACAAGAGCGATCAAAGTCTTACGCCTCAAGGTATGTTCCTCGGGCCAAATAGACTCGCCCAACGATTGCAATAACTGTACGCCTTAAGAGCAACAGTTCCTTAAAATAATCGCTCCAAAACGACAAGCACCGTAGTCCACCAATCGGCTACGGCTTCTCAAGAAAATCATCACGTTCCAAAGATAAAGAAAAAACAAAAGAGAAGAGAATACATAGAACTTCCAAGAGGTCAACTGTGTCATCAAAAGACCAGCCCAAACGACACTTTCAACGCTCCACCTGGGCGTAAATTATTTCGACGCCCAGGTCTGGGCGCCAAAAATGAACCCAGGCTCAAAAAAAACCCTAATTTCTATTGGGCCCTGCCGCATCCATTTGACTCGAAAATTACCGATTTCCTTACTGAAAGTCGCACCTCACGACTTTGTCAAGAATAGCACACCACTACAAAGATCGCTCGCACTTACGAGCACGATCCCAAAACACGATCAAGGACATTGCAAAATGCGTATCCCCAAGGAACCTCTTTGACAAGAAATGACCGTCAAGCGCGAATGCTTGGGGGCTCGAAAGAAAATATATATTTCAAAAAAAAGTATGCAAAGTTAAAACAATATTCCCAGACTACGCTGTACAAAGTCCCGTGTTTGGATGTCTCAAAAAATAAAACCGGTTTACGACCTCAAGACAAAGGTCGCCATTGACACTTATACATAGTCTCCTAATCAAGGACCCAGGTAGTGGCAAGGTTGAGCCGAAAAGACTAGCTCAAAACCATGAAAAGATGATGACCACGAGACAGTGGTCCGTCTAAGCACGTTGTCAACCCACATTCAGGTTGCAACTAAATCCGAGCATCCCTCGGAAGAATTCGCTCTTACAAGAATGAACAAAAAGAAATTCTCAAAAGAAATCACGATGAACAAAAGAAATAGGGACTTGCCCACCTCAATCGGGCAAGATCGCGCCACGAACCACGCGAGTTCCAAATCAAGAAAAAATGAATTCAGGGATGTCCACTCTTAGCGGACAGGGCTCGCCCACCTTCAGCGGGCGGGGTCTGCGTCACTAGCCGCGCAGATTCTCAGTTTTCGAAAAAATAAAGTTTTCAAAATTAAAAACAGGCTCGCCATCTTCAGCTGGCGGGGTCTACGTCACAAACCACGTAGGTCCTTATTTTCAAAAAGCACAAACAAAATTCAAAACAGATTCGTCCACTTCTATCGGACGGGGTGTCCACCCTTAGCGGACAGGCTCGCCATCTTTAGCCGGCGGGGTCTACGCCACAAACCGCGTAGGTCCTTATTTTCAAATTTCAAAAACAGATTCGTCCACTTCTATCGGACGGGGTGTCCACCCTTAGCGGACAGGCTCGCCATCTTTAGCCGGCGGGGTCTACGCCACAAACCGCGCAGGTCCTTAGTCGCTGCAGCGATAACTTTTGCTGGATTTTCCTTCATTTTACGTCCTATAAAAACAAGGGTGCTGGATTTTCCTTCGTTTTACGTCCTATAAAAACAAGGGTGCTGGATTTTCCTTCGTTTTACGTCCTATAAAAACAAGGGGGTTTTCTCGTTTAGCTAGCCTTGAAAATGAGAATCTTTAAAAACATTTTTTACCTCGTGATTGGGCTTGGCCAGGCCCAATTACACTTTATAGCTTTAATTTCGAAAACATCTGTAGCTACTCCCAATGACAAAGTGAGGGAGTTTCTACGCACCTTTAGATCCTTCCAATGACAAAGTGAGGAAGTTTCTATACCATCAGTTGACAAATCCCAATGACACGTGAGGGATATGTCGACACTTCAAGTGATGACCCTTAAGTCAAATGTTATCACTCGGGGGCTCGTGAGACCCTCGCAAAACAGGTCACGTACACCATGGCTTGTGTGACGCACTCCGTCTATATACTTTGACCATCGTCTTATTCCAATACTCAGTCAAAGTGGGGGCTAACTGTAGCCACCTACTTTCGTCCCCATTCCCGAAAGCGAAGGTTCGATGATGAAAACGTAAATCTCCACTTGACAACGCATCTCCTATAAAATAAACGAATCTCAATTCCCCTTTTCATTTCACCCGAAGCCTGCTATTTATGGAAACCTGCTAAAAATAGTAACTGCCGTAAAAGGTAGCTTCTAAAAGTGGCAAATCATAAAAGATAGAAACCTGTTAGAATTAGGTGTTGCATTCCAACATAAATCCTAAATGAGATAGAAAACTTCGAGAATCCTATTCCTAATATGATTCGGAAATAAGAGTTACGTATTAATTGAAATCCTAACGAGCCTAGAGTTCGTAACGGGCACAGACGCATTCCGTCACAAAATTGATACGCACTAAAAGACTCGAATTAATCTCAAACTCTACGGATTTCAGGAATCCGAATCTGACAAAGAAACGGCCCAAACAGCAATTTCAACGCCCAGCCCTGGGCGCTGAAATTGCCTGGATCCTATTTCCAACGCCCAGAGCTGGGCGCCGAAATCTTTGACGCCCAGCCCTGGGCGCTGAAAATACTCGGGACGTGTTTTTTCCTAATTCCTCGAGGATTAGAGTTCTGCAATTCTATCTTTCCACAAACTCTTCCCTATAAATAGACTCCTAAATTCGACGTGAAAACACACAACAACACATAATTATATTCTGAGTATTGACTCCAACCCTTAGCCTAAGCCTCTCGCTGCGAAATTGTTCACGCGTTCTGTCGCAATCGATCCATAAATCGAACAGAACGTATCCTGTCCCATAATTGAGATTCGTTAAATAAAAAGGAGAAACAGCAAAGTCAAAGTGGTTAGTTTTCTGAGAACCGTGACGCACCTCTCAAGGGTGCGTCGTAATGTGTCCCTTTTCGATGATTTAACTGTTTTCCTCACCCTTTTTATGAACTGTTAAACTAACCTAATCTGATTGTTCTATCACGCCTAACAAATATAATATTTTTGGGAAATCGGATTATCATGCTAGGTCCCTTAATGATATTTAAATCAGATAATCACGATCGAATTAGTATTATATGTTGCATATTGCTAAAATTAACTCAGATTAGTCTAATAGTTAACGCATGTCCCTTCAATTATTTATGCTGAGCTAGTAAGGATATCCTGCCTCTGGAGTTATCGACGAGCGAAGTACTCCTCTCGGTAGTTACAGTCCCCCGAACCCTCAATCTCTACCTTGCGGGTGTATATTGAGAGATCCCCACACCAGGGATCACAAGGGAACCTACGGCCGTCGTGGTCAAACATAATTGCACTCCCTTTATGTCACGATAACCGGGTTTTGTCAGTTTTTCTCATCGTCGTTAAAAACTGAATAGCCTCCTATATTACTAGTCAATTGGTTGTATACTCACATGGAATCCAATTACACTTGATTGAATAAAAAGAATCGTCACACCCATGAGGGATGAGGTCACGCATTAGCCTCGCGCTTTTTCGACCCCCTCACAATGACGACTTTGGATTTGAGTTTTGAACTTGAAAATAGAAGTTTTGACTAGAAAATCCGGCATTATGGCGCTTTTGGATAGAATCTTGACTTGAAACTCGAAATTTGAATTTGGAAAATCCGGCATTATGACGCCGTTGGATTTGGATTTGAAAATTGAGGTTTGGACTAGAAAATTTTGACTTGAAACTCGAAATTTGGACTCGAAAATCCGGCATTATGACGCCGTTGGATTTGAACTTGAATTTGAAACTTGAGGTTTTGAAATGGAAAATCCGGCATTATGACGCCGTTGGATTTGAACTTGAATTTAAAACTTGAGATTTGAATTGGAAAATCCGGCATTATGACGCCGTTGGATTTGAACTTGAATTTGAAGCTTGAGATTTGAAATGGAAAATCCGGCATTATGATGCCATTGGATTGCATTTTGAATTTGGAACTTGGAATTTGGACTCGAAAATCCGGCATTATGACGCCGTTGGATTGAATTTTGAATTTGGCATTTGTGCGTGAGGCGTGTTTAAGGGTTTTGAATCAAAAAGAGTGGCACTCCTAAAAGACCTTAAATCGACGATTTTAGATGCATGAGGTTTGAATGATGCTCTTAGGGGTTTGGTTTCCTAGTTGGAGGCTAATTGGTTTTGGCAAGCTAGAACTCGAGGTTAGCCATTCACGCGTGCAAAGACGGCCACAGAATGCACAAATAGCACGTTGTCACACTAACATGTATATGAATGCGACATGCAAAGTTCTCAACCTAAGGCCGGTCTAAGTTTTGTATGATGCAAGTGGTCGGCTTAGGGTGTCAAAAAGGTACTTGACTAAGAGACGGATTCGGCGACAACTTGCACATCCGCCTAAGGGACGTGTGTGTCGGCATACGGCCTCCATACTTGACATCGAAAATGTCAAGCAAATGTCAAGTTTCGGTAGGCGCGGAAATGGTCACACACTTTGGTCGGGAACCGTATGGAGAGTCACGATTTAAGTAGATATGGAAATATTTACTTAATGAAACACAAGTCTGGATCGTTTGAGAAATTCCGAGAATTTCAAAATGAAGTGGAGAATCAACATGGCAAAAAAATCAAAGCTCTAAGATCGGATCGAGGAGGTGAATATCTTAGCCACGAGTTTGATAACCATCTAAAAGAATGCGGTATTCTTTCAGAATTGACTGCTCCGGGGACACCTCAGTGGAATGGAGTGTCGGAACGGAGAAACAGGACCTTACTCGATATGGTCAGATCAATGATGGGTCAGGCCGAACTTCCTTTACAGTTCTGGGGATATGCGGTGTAAACTGCAGCACTCACACTTAATCGTGCTCCGTCAAAAGCTGTTAAAAGACTCCATACGAATTATGTACTGGGAAACTTCCAAAGTTGTCTTTTCTGAAGATTTGGGGTTGCGAAGCATATGTCAAGCGATTAATTTCGGACAAGCTACAACCAAAATCTGACAAATGTTTCTTCGTTGGGTATCCAAAAGAAACAAAGGGGTATTATTTCTACAACAAGTAAGACAACAAGGTTTTCGTTGCTCGTGACGATGTCTTTTTGGAAAGAAATCATATTTCCTAATTGACAAGTGGGAGAATAATAGACCTCGAAGAGATTCGAGACGAACTCAGAACTCTTTAGAAGAAGTTCAGGTTGATGAACCTCCAAGGTCTTTAGAAGAGTCAGTGGGAGTAGTTCCTCAAAACGTTGTTGCCCCTTGTAAGTCAAGTAGAACTATTTTTCAGCCGGACAGATGGACAGGCGTCCTCTTGACTGAAAACTTAGAGGTTCTCATATTGGATAGTGATGAACCTATGACTTACAAGCAAGCTATGACGAGCCCAAGCTCCACTAAATGGTTAGAGGCCATGAAATCTGTAATAGACTCCATGTCTGAAAATCAAGTCTGGGATTTGGTTGATTAATCGGATGGGTTTACACCTATCGGATGCAAATGGGTCTTCAAACTGAAGAAAGACAAAGATGGAATTGTATACATATACAAGGCTAGATTGGTAGCAAAAAGTGACAGGTAAGTTCACGGCGTTGACTACGATGAAACCTTTTCTCCAGTCGCGATGCTTAAGTCTATTCGGATAATCCTTGCGATAGCCGCTTTTCATTACTATGAAATATGGCAAATGGATGTCAAAACTGCCTTCTTGAATGGTGTTCTTGAAGAGACTGTGTTTATGACGCAGCCGGAGGGTTTTTTCGATCAAAAGAACCAAGGAAAGGTATGTGTAGGGAGTGTTTTTGTGTCGCATCGCAAGTATGCTCTTTCCCTACAAGGGGGCGGTTTTTTAGAAAACCATTGTATTTTTGTACCTCGAAGGAGTCGCCACCAAACGTTATTTAAAGTCTCGTTTGGAAAGACCGCAAGTGACTCTATTTTGGATAAGGCTTTGAATCCTCGAAACGGATGGGTGAGATCTGGGCACGGGAACGAGATGCTTATTCCGCGAGCTTTAGAAATTTTTCGAGTACGTGACATAACATTTTCGAAAATATACCCTAGATTAGACTATGTGGGTTTGAATTTTAGAGCAAATAGAATCTCTAATTGTACGGCGGTCACTTTGCTTTAAAGGTAATTTAATGGAACCTAAGATCCGTTTGTCCAAGAAATTATATTTGTTAAGCGTGATGTAACCTTTCATTTTGTTGTATTTAGCATGTATGGTGATGAAAGCAATAAAGCAAATAAAGCAACATCACAACTGAAAATAAGTGCGGAATTAGTAAATACAAGACCCCCTAGAAAAGGACTAGGGAGTAGGTCCACATTGCCTAGAAGGACTAGGCAAGTAAAGGTGCGGAATTGAAAGTGCGATATTGAAATTGCGGTATTAAAAGGTGCATAATTGAAAGTGCGATATTGAAAGGTGCATAATTGAAATTGCGATATTGAAAGGTGCATAATCGAAATTGCGATATTGAAATTTGTACTTGGCCACATGAGATTCGAACGCCAAGCGGCTCCTTAAAAATAAGGGCGCCCGACACGAATTCAAAGCCAAAAATCTCAACTTGGGAGAAGTTTCTCATCCCAAAGTATCCTAGATTTTGCATATAGAACTTGAACTTGAAAGTTTGAATCTTGAAATATTGAACTTGAAATAATTGAACTTGAACTTGAAATATTGAACTTGTACTTGAAATATTGAAACTTAAGAGACTTGAATCTCAAAGATCGGGCCTTTTAATGTTGAAAAGGTTAGATCTTTGATGTGCTCTTACTTTGAAAGGATCCTAGTTTAGGGAAGTAGTCATGAGCAACCCTAAACTTTGTGGGATCTTGAAATTTGAAAACTTGAACTTGTATATTGAAAATTGGAGTCTTGAATCTCAAAAGACTAAACCTTTAGAAGTTAAAAAGGTGTCATCTTTGATTACTCCATACTTGAAAGTGATTCAAATTCAAAGAAGTGATTACAAACAACTTTGAACATCCTTGAATCTTCAAAGTTTGCATTTTTGTATTTTGAAAAGTTTGGACTTTGAAAAGATGTATGATTGTTGCAAGTGACATTTTTAGTAGTAAAAATGCCAACTTGCTAATCATTTTTGAAGTAGGAAAATCAAAGAAACATGATTGAATATTGTGGGATTCGGAATTACCTATTTAGGTTTAGGCAAGAATTCCTTTTAGAGCTCCCAATTGCTTAGAACTTGAAGTTTGTATGTGTTTTTGAAGGATTTTTGGACTTGAATTTGAGGCGTAATTTTTGGGTTACGACGTTGTATATTGAAGTTGCCTCATAAATGCTGAAAATTAGGGGTGTTTATAGGAGAAATGGCTGGAAACCGCCAGCCAGTGCCAGCGCAACACGCCAAACCAGCGCTGGGCGCTGGTGACGTGGCATGCATGCTGCCAAAATCAAGGACGCGGGCTCCGTCCTTGATTTGTCTTTTATTGATGTACCTTCGTACGAATAGTACGATGCTTGGCTCGTAGTGCTTCCTTGGTGGTTAAGACTTGATTTTGCGTAAAAAAAACAAGTCGTTGCGGGTTTTGAATTCCGGTTGTACGGGACGGGGCCCGGCTTGCTCGGTTTTGTGGGTCAGCGCCCGAATTTGACTTGCCTTATATGATTTTGAGTGGAAAAGGCCTAGTAAAACCAATGGAATGGTCTACCAGATGAGATTGTACTTGAATTTTGAAATTGGTTTTTGAGAATTGTATTTTGTACCGAGTTTCGGGAGGGGAACGGCCTCGGGGATTGGATTTTGGACCTTGTATTTTGGAGATATTCTTAGCAATTGGGATTTCCGCACGGAGTTGCTCCAACCTCCTAGTAAGGATAATGGTATCGTCATCATCCCAGAGGGGAGACACGAATTAGGTGTCTACAGTATGCAAGCTTAAGAAGTCCATCTACGGACTAAAGCAGGCATCAAGGAGTTGGAATAAACGATTTGATGAAGCAGTCAATAAGTTTGGCTTCATCAATAATCAGGACGAATCTTGTGTATACAAGAAGGTCAGTGGGAGTAAAATTGCATTCCTAGTCTTGTATGTTGATGACATACTGCTTATTGGAAACGACACTCCTATGTTGGAGTCTGTAAAGACTTGGCATGGAAAGTGTTTCTCAATGAAGGACTTAGGAGAGGCACAATACATATTCGGCATCAAGATCTATAGGGATAGATCTAAGAGGGTGATTGGACTAAGCCAAAGCACTTACATTGAGAAAGTGCTAGCTAGGTTCAATATGATGGAAGCCAAGAGAGGCCATCTACCCATGTCACATGGCACATATCTAAGCAAGAATCAGTGTCCTAGAACATCTGATGAGCGTAGAAAGATGAGTGGAATTCCATACGCTTCGGCTATTGGATCCATCATGTATGCTATGATTTGTACATGGCCGGATGTTTCATTCGCACTCAGTGCAACGAGCAGGTACCAGTCAGAACCAGGTGAGGCACATTGGACTGCTGCCAAGAACATCCTAAAGTACCTGAAAAGGACTAAGGATCAGTTTCTGGTTTATGGTGGTACAGATGAGTTGATTGTTAAGGGCTATAAGGACGTAAGCTTTCAAACCGACAGAGATGATTTCAGATCACAGTCTGGGTTTGTGTTATGCCTCAACGGCGGAGCAGTAAGCTGGAAAAGTGCTAAGCAAAGCACTATTGCGGATTCTACAACTGAAGCCGAGTACATTGCTGCCTCAGAAGCAGCAAAGGAAGCTGTTTCGATTCGGAAGTTCATCGGAGAACTTGGGGTTGTCCCCTCCATTAAAGGACCAGTGGCTTTGTATTGCAACAATAGCGGAGCCATTGCCCAGGCAAAGGAGCCTAGGAGCCACCGGAAGTCCAAGCACGTACTGCGGCGATTTCATATACTTCGAGAGATCGTTGAAAGAAAAGAAATCGAGATTTGCAAGGTTGGAACTGACGACAACGTCGCGGATCCATTGACTAAACCGTTGCCACAAGTGAAACACAACGCACATGTAGCAACCATGGGAATCAAGCATGTTGGAGAATGGCTTTGATTTTCTAAGTATTGTTTTAGAACATCTGTTAGATCTATGTTTAAAACAATTGGTTTAACCATTTCAGACTTATGAAATTTATTATTTCATATTCATTTAATTTTGGTTTAGTATTAAAAGATAAGTCCTTGTGATTCAAATCATTCAAATGGGATGTCAAGATGGATTCTTGGACAAAGAAACACCCATAAATGAACTTGAATATTGAAGTCACAAAGGATCCCTAATCCAGGTCATTGAAAGGTGGACGACCAATGACTAATGAAGATTAGGTTGCAAGTAGATTACTTAGTTCTGTTTCTTGGACTAGAGTGACTGGATGTCAGAATCTTTTGCATAGATACTTATTGGATCTTGTATCGGATTGACCATGAGAACACTTTAAGAGATTAAAGTCATGTCATAGGTAGTTCTCATTAATGGTGATTAGAAACCGTTCCTCAGAACATGAGAGATTATGTCTGCTCGTTTGAGAATTAGTTCGCTTTGATGCTAGCTAAACATCGCACCTTAAAAGGAGGCTATAAAAGCAGTTATTGGGCGTACTATGAATCAAAGTGAGTGTTCGTAGATTGCAAGAATGGATTGTCCTTCTATCTTTGATAGGATATGGTGTTGTTGTGTAACAAGGCCTCTTGGACAGTAAGATACTGTAAAATGCATGGCCGTGCTCAGAATGGTTAAGGCTTAACCTTCTGCAAAAGTTTAACAGTTGAGCTCTGTAATCCGAGAAACACTTTTGGACCTAATAAGGATGGCTTGGATCTTACCTTATGTTCAGTAAGTAACACTAAGTGACAAAGGAATGTGAATGCACACTTGTCTGAATGACAAGTGGGAGACTGAAGGAAATATGTCCTTCACCCAAGGTGCATTAAGTCTAATACCAAGGTTCGGATTAATTGCGAACAATTAATTCACTGAGATCAAGTAATCGGAACAGCTAGCTGGAGCAATGCTTCCAATCAGTGAGTTCTAATGAATATTAAGCTCACAGCTTACTCTTGACTGAACCTACAAGGTCACACCAATGACACGTAACCTATCACCGGATTAAATGAATCGGAAATTCATTTAATAGCTTTTCGGGAATTAGTTTTGGAAAACGTATTATACGATACGACCTTGCATCGGAATTGTATATCGTATCGCGAATATTCGTAAACTAGGTGAAACGAATAAATCGTATCGTACGACGGTGATTCGTCGTATACGAAACGATAAATAATATCCGGAACGATATTAAGTCGCGACTACGAAGAGCGGCCCACAAGCCGAATGCGCGAGGCACTCAAGGCCCATGGGTGCTCGGCACACAAGCAAGGTAAACCACACGGCAGCGCTGGCCCATGGCCGAGCAACTGCGCGTGTGTGCGCGCGGGCCAAAGCAACGACACAACAACAGCTGCGCGCGGCCCACGGCCCAGCACGTTGTGTGCTTGTATGTGTTGCGCGGGCTTGCTGGCCGGTCGTGGCCCTTGTGGCTTGGCCGGTTAGCAAGGTTATGTTAATAACCTTCTAACCCAAATTTTCCAATAACATAATTCACACATACTCAAACCCTAGAGACTCAGAGAACCCTAATTCTCTTTGTGCCTCCAAAGTGAGTTCTTCCCAAAAGCAAACTATCTTGACGATTGTCGAAGCTACGATAATCAAGACGGATCTGATCGTGTCGGTGAACCAAGTAGAGGAACGACAAGTGGAGTTCTAAGTTCGTGGTCGTTGACAGATTTGTGGAAAACACGCTTCAAACGTAAGTATGCTTAATCTTTGCTTTATACATGCTTCCTGGCTTTGGGGATCGTTTCCGCACATGTTATTATGTTTAACTGTATTCCCCTACAACAACTCTCTAATTTTATACAAAACATACTTTCGATACTATGAACATACCCTCTAATTTTATGCAAAACATACTTCAAAAATATTCGTAAAATTTAGATATTACTCGTCGAAATTATGGCAACTTTTAATTAACTCAAAGTGGTCCATACTTTAAAGGATTTCTTTTCTACATGCTACTCAACTATAATTATCTTTAACTTATATAATCATACAAACTTTTATATAAGACGGTTTTACACAAAAGACAGGATTGATATCATATAAGTTAAGCACTGGAACTAATTAGTTAAGCACTGAAACCAATTAGTTAAGAATCTTAGCAATGAAAACAACTACTTAAGTCGGTGAACTGTATATTTGTAAAAACACCATACATTTGTAAATACTTTCTAACAATTTATCCAAACCACACATAAAGAAGAAGAAAAACTATACATTTGTATAAACTTTCACACAATTTCTCTAAAACATGCAACACTTCATACAACTCCATTTACCATATGAGTAGTGAATATAGTGCACACACGTACAATAACGAAGGCGACACTTGAAATGACTTTTATCACTGTGATTTTTAACCTTTATATGATATATGATTTTATGATTTTAACAAAAACAAGTTCCCATTTAGACTGAACTCGGTGTTATAATTATTCCGTAATACTCACGTACATGTAACACTTTTATACGGAGTATCACAACAATGAGCTTAAAAAAAGTATAATTCTATATCAAACTGATAACTCATCTTAAACCTAAATTTACTAATCATAGACTTTAATACTCCATATTTATTTTTATTAAGTAAAACCACATTTTATTTTTATATGAAAGAAAAAAAAATATAACTCTCAAACTTAGTTTATTAGTTAATTAATTGGTAGTTTCCCATATATCTTTATAAATTTAGGAAAGAGAATGAGAATATAGTATGTACCTCTCAGACTTGCAACACTGGTGCCTTAGTTTATATTTTCTTTTTTGTTTATGCTGTTGTTTGTTAATTTGTTGCCAACCTTTGTTTGTTCCGTTGCCTGCCTTTTGGCTTTGCTTCGAGCCGAGTAATGACTGTATTAACTGTTTCATTTTGGTTAATATTATCTGCTATTTACCGGAAAAAAACATACTGTATGTATGTAGCGTATTTCTTAAGTGGATGAAACTTATAAAATTAATTTTGTAAAAAGGTAAAATTATTGATACAATAGGAATATGAAATAAAATGATAAAAATGAAAGTACATAAATAAATCTAATGCTAACTGTTACAAGCTTGGGTGCCAACAATAATATGCACCATCTCCAAACCACATATCCAACCATAGCCTTGAACCACGAACTATTGGCTTAGTGTGTCAATCAATCAAAATCAATGAAACTATTACAAACACCGAAGCTCCCCCAAGCTAGACTCCGGAAAAGTAACCAACGGGGCTAATAGGGCTCAATTTGTGGAGTTAAAAGAATAAACGGACAAGGCTACAACTGAAGGAAATAATGCCCATGGTCCAAGTATGCATTTAATATTAAGTCTAATAAATGCGGTTCAGTATTAATTAACAAATTAATAATTCAGTGAGATCAAGTGAGCTGAATGCCTAGCTAGAGGCCGCTTCAGTTCAAGTGGAATTAATGATATTAATCCACAGCTTACTCTTGACTGAACCCGTAGGGTCACACAAATAGTACGTAAACGGATCAAGTATTTAATGGCATTAAATACTCCATCTATGGATATTCGGAATCGACGGATCTTGGTTTCAGTGGGAGCTGAGAACGTCATAAGCAACAAAATGAATACTCCGGAAACGATGATATTGCCGGAAACGAAAATATGGATCGTATCGGAAATATAAATATTATCCAAGTCGTAGATGTTTCCGGAAACGGAAACATGGTACGTATCGGAAAATATTAATGGAAATGGAAATATTGCCGGAATCGGAAATATTGCCGGAAACGGAAATATTGTCTGAATCGAAAATATTATCGGAATCGGAAAATACTTCCGGAAACGGAAATATTAAATATCTGTTCGAAACGGAAATTAATTCCGGAATCGGAAATGTTAAATATTGTTCGTGTCGGAAATGAATTCCGGAATCGGGAAATTAATCGGAAGCGCGTCGTACGAATTAGCGTCGGACGAGACTTGCTGGACGAAGGCCCAGCACGAAGCCAGGCCCGCGTCCAGCATGCCTGCGCGCCACACAAGGCAGCCAAGGCCACGCCAGGCCCAGCGCAAGGCCAGGCCCAGCAGGCCAAGGCGCGCTCACGAGTGGGCTGCGAGCTGCGCTGCTCGCGTGGGCCGCAAGGCTTGCGTGGGCTGAGCGCTCGCGAGGGTCGTGCTCGTGGGTGTTTGTGTCCGATACAAATCCTAAATCTAAAAAGGTTTGTTCAAAGATTAAATTCCTAATCCTAATAGGATAAAATAGTTAATAAGAGGTTTAATATAATTCTAATTAAGCTAATTATTATCCTAGTAGGATTCCAATTCCTTTCCATAAACTCTATAAATATAGGCCTAGGGTCACATATTTAACAGACGATTATTGAAGTATTCAAGGTAAGATTTTAAGCAAAAATCAGCCAAACACTTGCACCCAAATAGCCGAAAATCTAAGAACCTTAAGTAAGATTCTAGTTGGTCAATCTTAAGGCGGATCCGGACGTGCTGTGGACTATCTACGGAGGGACGACACTTGGAGTCCTAAAGACTGTTCTTGTTCGGTTCGGGTGTAGCTAGGGAGGGCACGCTACAAAGTGTATGCATCTAAATTATGCTATATGATTATGTGTAAATAATATGTTTCCTGGCATTATGGTTTTTCCGCATGATTTATGTTTATTCATATGTATCATAACCTAACAGTGGTATCACGAGCCTCTTATTATTTTCATAATCTAAATTGCATGAACATGGTTAAATTTTACAAATTTGCAAAGAATTAAAGGGGTAATTAATTTTCGTAATTAATTGCAAATTGCGTTTATTTAATTAAATGTACGCAGTTTTTCGGCAGTTTCTTCGTCACTCGTCCAAATCGAGTGATTTTTGTGTCAATTCCGCATGTAAAAGGCATTCTAAAATTTTGACAAAAATAATATTTTCGGCCGAACCCAGAATTCCCAAATTCGAAGCCTCACTATGACTTTTCGGAGGTTTTAGTTTTTCGAACGCAAAAGTTTGTAAATTTAAGATGTTAAATTGAATATTTGCGATTCTTGTTAATAAATCTTGAGTTTTTGATTGACCTACAGTATATGTTTAACAATTATGAATTCCTAGACTTGTTAATTATACAACCTAATTTGTAATTATGATTAATTTGTTGAAATTCGAATAATTTAGAATTGATTTGATTTTCATGATTAACTAATAATTTAATTGGGTACCAATGATTAAAATCCACCATAAAAATTGTTAATTTATGTTAAATTTTAAATTTTTATGACCTAGATTTGAATCCATGTTAATCGGAAATTAATTGATTAATAAATTTTCGATTTTTCGCCCTAAAATTATGAAACTAATATCATTTATTAATTTGTCATTAATTTTAAATTAAAATTTGTTAATTTTTTATGCCATTCGCTCATAAAACTTGCACGCACAAAGCAATGGACGCTACGTGTTACCCTTAAGGGGTGTTGTATAGTGCGGGCATGCGACGACGAGCAAGGGAGCTCGTCACCCATGCGGTACGTTGCAACGAGCAAAATCCATGGCACACGATGTAGGGGAATACAGTTAAACATAATAACATGTGCGGAACAATCCCCAAAGCCAGGAAACATGTATAAAGCACAGATTAAGCAAACTTACATTCGAAGCGTGTTTTCCACAATAATCCGTCAACAAACACGAACAAAGAACTCCACTTGTCGTTCCTCTACTTGGTTCACCGACACGATCAGATCCGTCTTGATTATCGTAGCTTAGACAATCGATCAAGAGATTTGCCTTTTGGGATGAACACACTATGGAGGCACAGAGAGAATTAGGGTTCTCTATTTTCTCCTAGGGTTGTGTGTAATCTGAATTGTGGTTGCAGTGTGTTGGAAAATAGGTCATAAGGTTATTTACATAACCTTACTAACCGACCAAGCCATAAGGCAAGGCCGGCTAGCAAGCCCGCGCAACATCACACGGACACGCACAGCGAGCTGGGTCGTGGGCCGTGCTGCTGCTGCTGTGTCGTGGTCTTGGCCCGCGCGCGCACACAGCTGCTCGGCCATGGGCCAGCGCTGTTGTGTCGCCTTGCTTGCTTGCCTAGCGCGCGCGCCCATGGGCCTTGAGTGCTTCGTGCACTCGGCTCGTGGGCCGCTCCTCGTATCCGCGTTTAATATATTTCCGATATATTATTTATCGTTTCGTATACTACGAATCACCGTCGTACGATACGATTTATTCGTTTCGCCTAGCTTACGAATATTCGCGATACGATATACGATTCCGATGCAAGGTCGTATCGTATAACACGTTTCCAACTTAAATCCCGAAAAGCCATTAAATGAATTTCCGATTCACTTAATCCGGTGATCTGTTACGTGTCATTGGTGTGACCTTGTAGGTTCAGTCAAGAGTAAGTTGTGAGTTCAATATCCATTAGAACTCACTGATCGGAAGCATTGCTCCAGCTAGCTGTTCCGATCACTTGATCTCACTGAATTAATTGTTCGCAATTAATCTGAACCTTGGTATTAGACTTAATGCACCTTGGGTGAAGGACATATTTCCTTCAATCTCCCACTTGTCATTTAGACAAGTGTGCATCCACATTCCTTTGTCGATTAGTGTTACTTACTGAACATAAGGTAAGATCCAAGCCATCCTTATTAGGTCCAGAAGTGTTTCTCGGATTACAGAGTTTGTCAAATTTTTGCAGAAGGTTAAGCCTAACCATTCAGAGCACGGCCATGCATTTTACAGTATCTAACTCTCCGAGAGGCCTTGTTACACAACAACACCATATCCTATCAAAGATAGGAGGACAATCCATTCTTGCAATCTATGAACACTCACTTTGATTCATAGTACGCCCAATAACTGCTTTTATAGCCTCCTTTTATGGTGCGACGTTTAGCTAGTATCAAAGCGAACTAATTCTCAAACGAGCAGACAGAATCGCTCATGTTCTGAGGAACGGTTTCTAATCACCATTAATGAGAACTACCTATGACATGACTTTAATCTCTTAAAGCGTTCTCATGGTCAATCCGATACAAGATCCAATAAGTATCTATGCAAAAGATTCTGACATCCAGTCACTCTAGTTCAAGAAACAGAACTAAGTAATCTACTTGCAATCTAATCTTCATTAGTCATTGGTCTTCCACCTTTCAATGACCTGGATTAGGGATCCTTGGTGACTTAAATATTCAAGTTCACTTATGGGTGTTTCTTTGCCAAAGAATCCATCTTGACATCCTATTTGAATGATTTGAATCACATGGACTTATCATTTAATTCTAAACCACAATTAAATGAATATGAAATAATAAACTTCATAAATATGAAATGGTTAAACCAATTGTTTTAAACATAGATCTAACAGATGTTCTAAAACAATACTTAGAAAATCAAAGCCATTCTCCAACATGCTTGATTCCCATGGTTGCTACATGTGCGTTGTGTTTCACTTGTGGCAACGGTTTAGTCAATGGATCCGCGACGTTGTCTTCAGTTCCAACCTTGCAAATCTCGATTTCCTTTCTTTCAACGATCTCTCGAAGTATATGAAATCGCCGCAGTACGTGCTTGGACTTCTGGTGGCTCCTAGGCTCCTTTGCCTGGGCAATGGCTCCGCTATTGTCACAATACAAAGCCACTGGTCCTTTAATGGAGGGGAAAACACCAAGTTCTTCGATGAACTTCCGAATCCAAACAGCTTCCTTTGCTGCTTCCGAGGCAGCAATGTACTCGGCTTCAGTTGTAGAATCCGCAATAGTGCTTTGCTTAGCACTTTTCCAGCTTACTGCTCCGCCGTTGAGGCAGAACACAAACCCAGATTGTGATCTGAAATCATCTCTGTCGGTTTGAAAGCTTGCGTCTGTATAGCCCTTAACAATCAACTCATCTGTACCACCATAAACCAGAAACTGATCCTTAGTCCTTTTCAGGTACTTTAGGATGTTCTTGGCAGCAGTCCAATGCGCCTCACCTGGTTCTGACTGGTACCTGCTCGTTGCACTGAGTGCGAACGAAAAATCCGGCCTTGTACAAATCATAGCATAAATGATGGATCCAATAGCCGAAGCATATGGAATTCCACTCATCTTTCTACGCTCATCAGATGTTTTGGGACACTGATTCTTGCTTAGATATACGCCATGTGACATGGGTAGATGGCCTCTCTTGGCTTCCATCATATTGAACCTAGCTAGCACTTTGTCAATGTAAGTGCTTTGGCTTAGTCCAATCACCCTCTTAGATCTATCCCTATAGATCTTGATGCCGAATATGTATTGTGCCTCTCCTAAGTCCTTCATTGAGAAACACTTTCCATGCCAAGTCTTTACAGACTCCAACATAGGAGTGTCGTTTCCAATAAGCAGTATGTCGTCAACATACAAGACTAGGAATGCAATTTTACTCCCACTAACCTTCTTGTATACACAAGATTCGTCCTGATTCTTGATGAAGCCAAACTTATTGACTGTTTCATCAAATCGTTTATTCCAACTCCATGATGCCTGCTTTAGTCCGTAGATGGACTTCTTAAGCTTGCATACCTTTCCTTGGTTCTTTTGATCGACAAAACCCTCCGGCTGTGTCATGAACACAGTCTCTTCAAGAACACCATTCAAGAAGGCAGTTTTGACATCCATTTGCCATATTTCATAGTCATGAAAAGCGGCAATCGCAAGGATTATCCGAATAGACTTAAGCATCGCGACTGGAGAAAAGGTTTCATCGTAGTCAACGCCGTGAACTTGCCTGTAACCTTTTTCTACCAATCTAGACTGGTATATGTATACAATTCCATCTTTGTCTTTCTTCAATTTGAAGACCCATTTGCATCCGATAGGTGTGAACCCATCCGGCAAATCAACCAAATCCCAGACTTGATTTTCAGACATGGAGTCTATTTCAGATTGCATGGCCTCTAACCATTTAATGGAGCTTGGGCTCGTCATAGCTTGCTTGTAAGTCAAAGGTTCATCACTATCCAATATGAGAACGTCTAAGTTTTCAGTCAAGAGGACGCCTATCCATCTGTCCGGCTGAAAAATAGTTCTATTTGACCTACGAGGGGCAACAACATTTTGAGGAACTACTCCCACTGACTCTTCTAAAGACCTTGGAGGTTCATCAACTTGAACTGCTTCTAAAGAGTTCTAAGTTCGTTGTTCGTCTCGAATCTCTTCGAGGTCTATTATTCTCCCACTTGTCAATTTGGAAATATGATTTCTTTCCAAAAAGACACCGTCACGAGCAACAAATACCTTGTTGTCTGACTTGTTGTAGAAGTAATACCCCATAGTTTCTTTTGGATACCCAACGAAGAAACATTTGTCAGATTTAGGTTGTAGCTTGTCCGAAATTAATCGCTTGACATATGCTTCGCAACCCCAAATCTTCAGAAAAGACAACTTTGGAAGTTTCCCAGTCTATAATTCGTATGGAGTCTTTTCAACAGCTTTTGACGGAGCACGATTCAGTGTGAGTGCTGCAGTTTGCAACGCATGTCCCCAGAACTGTAAAGGAAGTTCGGCTTGACCCATCATTGACCTGACCATATCGAGTAAGGTCCTGCTTCTCCGTTCCGACACTCCATTCCATTGAGGTGTCCCCGGAGCAGTCAATTCAGAAAGAATACCGCATTCTTTTAGATGGTCATCAAACTCGTGGCTAAGATATTCACCTCCTCGATCCGATCTTAGAGCTTTGATTTTCTTGCCATGTTCATTCTCTACTTCATTTTGAAATTCTCGGAATTTCTCAAACGATTCACACTTGTGCTTCATTAAGTAAATATAGCCATATCTACTGAAGTCGTCCGTAAACGTTATGAAATAGCTGAACTCACCTCTAGCTTTCGTACTCATAGGCCCACATACGTCCGTATGTATTAGCCCTAGTAGTTCGCTTGCTCTTTCTCCCACCTTTGAGAAAGGTTTCTTTGTCATTTTGCCAAGTAAACAAGATTCGCATTGATCAATCTTCTCTAAGTCGAATGATTCTAGAATTCCTTTCCGTTGAAGTAATTCCATGCGCTTTATGTTTATATGGCCTAATCGACAATGCCACAGAAATGTGAGATTCGAATCACCAGTTTTAGCCTTTTTGGTATTTATGTTATAAATGTGTTTGCTCGTATCTAGCACGTAAAGACCGTTTTCTTGTTGTGCTGAACCATAAAACATTCCATTCAAAGCAAAAGAACAACTATTGTCTTTAAATTGAAAACTAAAACCTTTAGAATCAAAACTTGAAACGGAAATGATGTTTCTGGTGATACTAGGAACATAGTAACAGTTTTCTAGTTCCAAAATAAACCCACTAGGCAAAGAAATAAAATAAGATCCTACGGCTAATGCAGCAATCCGTGCTCCATTTCCCACGCGTAGATTCATCTCGCCTTTATCCAGCTTTCTACTTCTCCTTAGTCCCTGTGGATTGGAACATAAGTGTGAGCCACAACCAGTATCTAATACCCAAGAAGTAGAATTTGCTAGATTACAATGTATAACATACATACCTAAAGTAGAAGCAACGTTCCCGTTCTTCTCATCTTCCTTCTTCTTCAAGCAATCCCTCTTCCAATGCCCCTTCTTCTTGCAGTAGAAGCATTCAGAGTCGGCAGGAGAACGAGTCGCCCTTTTCTGTTTACCAGAACCGGCGCCATTGGACTTGGATGAGGGCGAAGCCTTGCCCTTACCCTTCTTGCCTTTGTTCTTGCCTGATTTCTTGAAGTTCTTGCCCTTACGCACCATAAGCATATCATGCTTATTCTCTTGCTTGAGCGTCTTTTCAGCGGTTTTCAGCATACCGTGAAGCTCAGTAAGAGATTTCTCCATGCTTTTCATGTTGTAATTCAACTTGAACTGATCATATCCATTTTGAAGCGAATGGAGAATGATGTCAATAGCCATTTCATTTGAGACGTCAGAATCTAGAGCTCTCATGTTCTCAAAGAGTCCAATCATTTTAAGAACATGTGGGCTCACTGGTTCTCCTTTCTTGAGCTTAGTCTCAAGGATCAACCTCTGAGTCTCGAATCTTTCGATTCTGGCTTGGTCCTGAAACATGTTCTTCAACTCCGAGATGATTTGGTAAGCATCCGAGTTAATGAACGTTTTCTGAAGTTCAGGACTCATGGATGCAAGCATCACACATTTGACATCCCTGTTGGCCTGAATCCATCGATTAAGGGCAGCTTGAGTTACCTCCGGCCCAGCCTCTTCCGGTAACTCTTCCTCAAGGACATATTCTTTTTCCTCATGCATAAGAACTATTTGTAAGTTCCTTTGCCAGTTGAGGAAATTGTTGCCATTCAACTTCTCTTTGTCGAGAATTGAACGCAGGTTGAAAGTGTTATTGTTTGCGGCCATTTTTTATTACTACAATCGAAAAAATTTGCAATAAATAACCATTCATACAATTCAATAACTTTGAAATAAAAGCAAAACATGCAATCATTAAAGCTATTAAAACATTTAATTCATGCAAAAAGCAAAAACATGGTCCGAAATGAATGAAACGATTCCAAGACCCCAAAAGTCCTAAATCCTTAAGCAGCTTTAGCATGTCTTAAGTATTTTAAGATTTTAGGTAAGCAAAACCTATTGCTAGTAATCTCCAAATTACTCTTGGTTAATAAATTAATGCCATAATTTATCCCATTGCCACAACTTAATGCCATTGTTGTTTGAGTTATAACCACAATCAACGTGCTCCTTTAGGACGCCTTACCATCTAAGTCAACTAAAATAGCACCTCGCTTTAGCGTAAACCTACTATCTTAGATCCCTAGATTTTTGTAAGTGTTGATTTGGAAGGCAATTTTTAAAACTCAATATTACTTGGACCTAGTTGTTTCTATGTTGGTTCGATTATTTAGTGAACTTAAAACTAATCGATTCATAGGAAACAACCTGTTCATGCAAAGCATACATACATTCATACATTCATGCATAATATATATATATATTAAATTGCATAAATAATTGGTGATCTAGTATGGCCCAAAACTTCTTGTCTTGAAGCATCCAATCTTCATCACCTCCTTGTTAGCTTGGCATCGTCTTGAATCTTCGTTCAAATGCTAACTTAAAGTTCTAAACTTATAAATACTTGAAAATAGCAAATTACATCAAAATTTCCATGGTACGCAGACCATATTTAAAACTTTACATTCAAAGATAGAACGGTGCGCTGGCCGTATTTAACTATCCTAAATTTGGCCATACTAGTCACTTGGAGTACCTGCATTGCATAAAATATATATTCTACGCATTCACCCATTCGTATGCTAAAACGAATGGCCCATGTTAATATACAAGTATTTACGTGAATTAATTAAAATTCACGTTCACATAAACGCGTCCTAAAAGATTAATTAATTTCCGAATTATTAATCCTTAGACTTTATTCTAATTAAAATTGAATTTAATTAAAATAATGCGACCTACGAAATAATTAAAATAATTATTTCATTTTAATTTCATTTAGTGGCTCCCACTCAGACCAATAATTATTCCGGATAATTAATTATGAAATATTAAATTAAAACTCGCAGCCCGGCCCAAGCAAATAAAATATTAAATTAAAAATCCCGTTAGCCCAAATTAATGCAAATACACGAAGCACAACTAATTAAACGATTCAAAAAAAGTTCAATCAAACGGCCTAGGCTTGCGCCCAGCCCGTCGTGCGAGAGGCCCAAGAGCACACGAGCATTGCCCGCGCGCCCAGCCCATCGCATAGCATGCCATCGCTCGCCCATCGCTCGCGCTCCATGCCTCGCCCACACGCGTCGCGCGCCATGCCTTGCGCATGCGCATCGCGTACCCGCAGCATAGCTGCCCTGCGTTGCGTGTGTGTTGTGCATCGTGGGTGCTCGACGTCGCAAGCATCGCGCTTCGCTTCGTCGCAGCCCCGCAGGCATCGCCTGCCCCTGCCTTGCCTAGCGCGCACGAGGCACGCAGCTCGTGCTGCTGCCCGTGTCGCATGGCACGGCTCGCATAACGGCCTCGTATGGCTCGACGAGCCATACTTCCATCATGCCCATGTTCGTGTTTTTGGTTCGTAAAACGGACCAACCTAATTAAAATTAAATTTTTATTCACGAACTTGCATTAATTTTATTTTTCAAAAAAAAGTTACGATTTAATTTTTCGAAAAACAACGATTTTTAACGATTTAATAAACTTTGACGACAATCCAATTTCGTAAAATTAATAAATCAAGGGCTAACAATATTCAAACTTTTAAGAACGATCGAATCAACTATAAATTTGAACCTTTAATTAACAAAATCCGAAATTTTACATCGTTCATAAACAATTAAATTTCAGATTATTAATAAATTGGTTTAAGTGTGATTAAAATTAACAAAACCATTCAAAATTTTAATCCAATAATTTTTAAAATTAGCCACTGACCCATGAAATTATACCCCCTTTCCCAATTAACCGAATTATTAATCCATGATTAATTAAAAATCAATTAGGGTTGTAAATTTTTACGAATTGGGGAAAGGCAAAATTAATGTTTATACTTATCGGAAAAATCTGAAATTTTTACCATAAATCAAGCATATACCCAGAAACACTGTGTCAAAATTTCAAGCAATTACGAGTAGTTTAGGTCGACCTTTTAATTGAATTACTGTCTGACACATTTAATTTTTAATGAAAAATTAACAAAAACGCCCAAAAACGGATGCTTTGAGGCCTGTTTTCGCAATTCTATTCTCATGAGTTGATCTTAGAAAATCGTTGTCCATCAGATTAGGGTACTAAAAATCGAAAAAGCAAATATTTTTGATTTCGGAACTGCCAATTTCGCAATTAATCCCATAATTCGAAAACATTCCGAAAAATCAACAAAAATTCCAAAAATTTCGACAATGCAAAAACAATAATAATCATGCTAATTCATGCTTTGAATACATAAGGCTCATGATACCACTGTAGGGGAATACAGTTAAACATAATAACATGTGCGGAACAATCCCCAAAGCCAGGAAACATGTATAAAGCACAGATTAAGCAAACTTACATTCGAAGCGTGTTTTCCACAATAATCCGTCAACGAACACTAACAAAGAACTCCACTTGTCGTTCCTCTACTTGGTTCACCGACACGATCAGATCCGTCTTGATTATCGTAGCTTAGACAATCGATCAAGAGATTTGCCTTTTGGGATGAACACACTATGGAGGCACAGAGAGAATTAGGGTTCTCTGTTTTCTCCTAGGGTTGTGTGTAATCTGAATTGTGGTTGCAGTGTGTTGGAAAATAGGTCATAAGCTTATTTACATAACCTTACTAACCGACCAAGCCATAAGGCAAGGCCGGCTAGCAAGCCCGCGCATCATCACACGGACACCCACAGCGAGCTGGGCCGTGGGCCGCGCTGCTGCTGCTGTGTCGTGGTCTTGGCCCGCGCGCGCACACAGCTGCTCGGCCATGGGCCAGGCTGTTGTGTCGCCTTGCTTGCTTGCCTAGCGCGCGCGCCCATGGGCCTTGAGTGCTTCGTGCACTCGGCTCGTGGGCCGCTCCTCGTATCCGCGTTTAATATTTTTCCGATATATTATTTATCGTTTCGTATACGACGAATCACCGTCGTACGATACGATTTATTCGTTTCGCCTAGCTTACGAATATTCGCGATACGATATACGATTCCGATGCAAGGTCGTATCCTATAATACGTTTCCAACTTAAATCCCGAAAAACCATTAAATGAATTTCGATTCATTTAATCTGGTGATCTGTTGCGTGTCATTGGTGTGACCTTGTAGGTTCAGTCAAGAGTAAGTTGTGAGTTCAATATCCATTAGAACTCACTGATCGGAAGCATTTCCCCAGCTAGCTGTTCCGATCACTTGATCTCACTGAATTAATTGTTCGCAATTAATCTGAACCTTGGTATTAGACTTAATGCACCTTGGGTGAAGGACATATTTCCTTCACACGAGCACAAGGCAGAACGCTGCCCTGTGTCGAGTGTTGTGCGCATATGGGCGAGTGGGCAAGGGCGAAGGGCCAAGGCGCAAGCCTTCGGGAAGACGCGTGTGAGCAGCGAGCATCCTGCGCTACAGCGCGCGCTGCCACACCCAGCAAGCAAGCAGACGCGAGGCAAGCAGGCACGACGAGCGAGCGGGCGCGCGCAGCGTGGCTTGCACTGCTGCGTTGCATGTGGCCTGCTTGCGTGTTGCTATACGAACAATCGAGGGGCGCTAAGCCTCGTGCACTTGATGGGGCTTGGGCGCAAGCCCAAGTGCCTCGTCGTGTTACGATTAAGTCGTTCTTAAATTTAATATTGAATTTTCAGTTCGGAAACGTTTTAATTAATTTTAAAATTAATAATTTAAATTTTTTTCCCGGGTTTTAATTTTGAATATTATAATTATTATAAATTCTATTTATACTAATTACTTTACCAAAATTAAACCTTGAATTAATTTAAATTCATTTAATTCAACTGAAAATAAATTGAATAAGTGGATTCAGTTATAAATTTATATGAGCTTTAAATTTTAATTAAATTTGTATGTTTCCGGTTATACTAGAAATACATTTTTATGTTTAAAATTAGTAAAGCATATGAATTTATTGGTTTAAGTGGGAGCAATCTTAGTCATAAACTCTTTATTAGGTCTACAAAATCCTTTAAGGTTAAACAACTTGATTAGAATTAATAAGGACTGAATAATTGGTAGATTATTGGTGCCCTTAATTAATTGCTGCAAATATTTAAGTGATGCATAAAATGTGTTTTAACTAACCAATTATGTGGGCCATTCATGATAATGAATGGGTGAATGGTATATATTGTATATGTACTGTTTTGTAGGTTATGAAGTGACTAGTATGGCCCAAATAGGATAGAAAATATGGTCTGCGTACCATTAATTTGAATGTAATTGGTCTAAAGTACCAAATTTGTTTTTCAATTCAAATATGGTCTGCGTACCATCAAATAGTTGTAATTAGTTTAATTATAGCTTATCCTATTTGAAGAAAATGGCGCCTCCCACGGAGATTTTCAAGACAGACTTTGAAGTTGAAGCTTCAAGATGAAGTCGGGCCATACTAGATCACATTTATCTTATGCATGCTTTAAGTTATTTATTGCTTTTAAATATGTCTTAAATATGCATGAGATCGAAGCTTGATTATGTTGCATGATTAAGGATTTTAGTTCACTTAAAATCTAGCCAACATAGTAAGAGCCTTAAGTTCCAAACTTAAAAATTGAGTTAAAAGGTGCCATGCCAAAATAACACTTACTTGGATATCCTTTTTTCATCGATCTTAGTAATAGTTTTCCGCCATAGCGAGGTATTACTTATCGATACTAAAGGGGTAAGGTACACAAATAATTGTGAGTACATGTTAGTTTTGGTGAAACTCAACGATATAAGTAAGGAGTCCTTTTATGTCGTGGTAAAATCGATAGGTTTACCTAATAAGTTCTTAGACGTACCTATCAACCAAGAGTAGTTTCTAGACTATTAGCAAAAGGCTTTTGCTTACCTAAAAGATTTTAGAATTGAGTCTAAATATATAATGTGCTTAATTCTTCAATGGTTTTAGGGTCTTGGAATCATTTTATTCACACCTGCCGGAACAATAAAATCGAATAAAATGCTAATAACTTGTTTGAATTGCATGATTGCTTTAATTTCAAGTTATTATTCATGATAAATGTTTAGACTTTGCATGCTTCAATGTATGTTTTAATTATTGTTTACAATTAAATATCTTACACTGCAATAAATCCTTTTAGAAAGGTAACAATAAATTTCCTCGATTGGTAGTGAATCCAAGAACGATTCACGGAAATGAGAGAAAATGAGCGATTTAAAATATACGTTTCTTTTAGCGACTTTTACGGTTGTTTTCGAGTATCAAAGTCGAATGGCAAACCGATTGGTGCTTGTGAATTTAAAATACAATGTAGTTTTGAGATCATAAAGCATTGAGTTTAAACACTCAGCTTTACCAATGGTTAACAACCTAATATCTTTGTCCATTTAATTCTCGAATGAGTCTAGTCTCTAGACATTCGAATAGATCGATGCTTAGAGAACTTTAGAAGCTTCTGGTAAGATCACCTAGTTGAAACAGAATATTGAACATAAATTAAATGGTAAGAACTTTGATAAAATGACATTGGACATGTCTAACAAAGTATAAAAGTCAACACTACAGAAGTCAATTCTTAAAGACTATAAGAAAGGGTACAATAAATAGGAAAACATGGAACAAATGAAAGGAACTTACAATTCCGTTTCTACCTAAAAGTTTATGTTTAAAGAGAAGTGACCTAGCAATCAAACTTCCTTGGTATCATATACCGCTTGAGATTCTTACTTCGGTAATAACTCAAACAATGGAAGCTAGGCTACACTAATGGCCTACAAGTGGGAAATGAAGCATGACATTGCTACATTAGTTGTAGGGTCATCTAAGTTTGTTTTAAGTCTTTTCAAAGGCTGGAACTTAATAGCTATTTTGTTCCATAATCAGCATACCTAAATTTCTGCTTCAAACACAGAAAGACTCACATTCAGAAGAACGAAAACAGTGCTTGTTTGTTTGTTTATTTGAATGAAATGGTCATTTACGGGTTGAGTCAATATGCTTGATTAAAACAAACAACTCTTTAACAATAAAAACTTTACTAGGTTCAAATCAACCTCTTGATTTGAGTTCCACTAATCTTTGGCATTGTTGCTTAGACCATATCAACAAGTTAACATTCATAAGCTCTATTTCGATGGACTTTTGAAAGTTGATTGATTTCTAGATCAATTCAAGACAAGCTAGTCTTACTTGTTGAAAGTAACAAAAGATATGAACTATTGTTAGAAAGCCTGACAATAGAGTTTAAAGCTAAAGAAAGATTTTATGACTTTATTATTTCACCTGGATTTGAGTGATATAAATTTGAATCTGTTTGGCTAGTTCAAAGATTCAGAACTATAAAATCCACTTGGCAAGAAATCATAAAGATCTAGGTTAGATCATGACGATGATTACTTTAAGACCAAATATGATCATCAGTGATTGTGCGTTGTAATTTCACGATCGAGCTCCATAAGATATGAATATCTAAGTTGGAATGATCGAAGTCAATAGTACTTGATTCGATCAATGATGATTTATAAAGACTGTTCCTATAATTTCTAAAACAAAATGCTCAACTACCACCAAACTAAACCAAATTCGTCAAAGCTATTGAAAAGTAATTTCTGAATAACTTTTCATAATATATCTAAAGAGTTCCTAAACTTAGTGGGAGCTTAGTGTTTGTCATTCGATAAACTAAGGCCCAAGAACAGATATATGTTTCATTGTGATTTATTCAAATGAGACACAAGGGTATTGTTTCTACCACGAATTTTTGAGAACATAATGTTTGTTTGCTCGAAATGATGTCCTTTTGGAGATTCGTTTCCAAAATGACAAGTGGGAGAAAATAGACCTCGAAAGTCTTCGAGGCGAACAACAAACATAAACGGACATTCGGGAGGCTTGTCAAAGTTCTTTAAAAAATCCGAACACGTATTCTTTAAGGACTTTAGAAGTGGCTTTTAAAGAATAGACATCTCTTAGAAGACTTTACAAGTGCTTCAAGGAGAACAGAATATTCAAAGGACTTTCAAGTGGCTATTGATATTCTATTGTTTGATCGATGTTCTATACCCAAGTAGGCATGGAGTTCAGGTCACTGAAGCTATGTGATTCTTCTATTAGATAGTGAAGAAACCTACAACTTGCAGTCAAACTATTATCATGTAGATTAATAAATTTGTGACTTTTAAGAAAGCTCTGACAAAACCTAGATTCCCTAAAATGGTTAAAGGCCATATATAGACTCAATGTTTTAGACGGTTAAAGGCCGTAAAACATACTTAATGTTTTGATGACAAAATTGAAATTTTGTTGATTTGCATGAATAGTTCCACACCTATTGGTTGCAAGTTTGTTTTAAAGATAAAAACCATCAAACATGGAATTGTGTTCACAACACAAAGCTAGATTAGTTGCTAAAGGTTACAAGCAAATTCACGACGTGGATTGTGTTGAAGCCTCATGCAAAATCGTAATGCTTAAGTCTATAATTCAAGCAATGATTGCATATTGGTACATATGGCAATTGGATGAAAAAACGTATTCCTCAATCAAATGTTGGAAGAAAACTATGTACATGGCATGTCATAGGATTTGTGGATCCAAATATGCTTGGATTGAATGCTAGCTTATGAAATCTAAGTACACATTTAAGCAAGCAATTGGGAATTGGAATTATATTTTAGTGAAGCTAATAAGTATTTTAGTTTCATAAAATGTACATGATTCTTATAGATATATAAGAAGTTTACTGGGAGTACATAAAAACTTAATTGGTCCTATGTGTATCACGCACATATCTCTCTATTGTGAAATAACATTCAAATGCTAATGACTTAGATTTGAGATTATTCATCAATGATGGACCATGGCGAAACTTAGTACATACTGGGTATTAAGATCTAGTTACAAAGATCTTATATTATTGTTTTAGATTAAGTAATGGCATTTACTAAATCAAACACGAAAGACTCCATTGGAGATATTCGACCCATGTGAATAAATCTAAGTAAAGAATGTTTGAACTATGTATAAGCATTTACTAAGTTAAACATCAAAGGATCTAAGTAAGATTCTTAACCTATATTATATGTCAAAGAATTTAGCTGGACTTAGTATCTACTGAAACTAGATGAGCTAAAGTTACATGAATAGAATTCAATTGGGAATTATTCTGCAAAAGAATTTATCATGTATGATATAATATGAGGATCGTCAAAAACGTATCGTATGACTTTAGGCATGACGAACATATACCAATCTCTATTGATCTAAGTGAAGATCAACTAGATTGAGATCAAGAAAAACTTATGGTACTTGAAAAGGTACATAAAAGTAGTTCTTGATTCAAGGAAATAAAGGTATGCTAAATATTGGTGCTACACGCATAAACACTGGCAAAGGATCAAGCAAGATTCCTTTGGAGTTAACCATTGACAAGGGCGAGCTAAAGAGCATCGTATTTTAAAATGGCAACATGGATTGGAGACCATGAGTTGTTGCGTGGGAAATTAAATATTAATTTCTATGTTCTAAGATACAGCTGGAAAGTCTTCCACATATCTGTGAACTGCTTGGATAAGTAAAATCCAACCAAAGCATCACTAGCAACCTATACAATTGAAGTAAAAGTGCTTATTGCCTAAGAAGCAATAAAACAGGGTTGTTTATGTTAAAGAGTTCTTCACTGAACTTGGGTAGATCACATGTCTACTGACTTGATGATTCTTCATTCAAAAATGCGTAGAACCACTCTTGTAGCTGGACAGACTAGATCACAAAATAAACATACTCAAAAGATCTTATCATCATATCTCGAAGAACATTCGATGAAAAGGATATTAAGATTGGCAAAGCATGATAACTAAACCTATGCAACAAGTGAGAAGCAACACTCACATTGTAGCACTGGAAATCAAGCATAGCTTTGAATTCCATGAACTGTTTTAAAGATGGGTTTGAGGACCATGATTGTAAAACATTGGGGTTGAAACATTTATCATATATGAAATGTATTTTCATATTCCATTTAATCTTGATTTAGTATTAAATGATGAGTCCCTTCAATTTGACGATATATTCAAGATAGACTGTCAAGACCAGTCCTGTGACTAAGAAATGTCTATCAAGTGAACTTGAATGTCAAAAGTTGAAAATGGTCCCTGGTCGGTGTTTTATATAAAGATGGACGCATAGAAAACGTTAGACGACTAGAATTCAAGATGACTAGTAGTTCTGTTTGTTGAACTATGTGGACATGGCAATGTCGTAATCATTTGCATAGATACTTACTTTGGGAAGACTAGTATCGGACAGACCTATGAAACTTTACTGTAAGAGATGAAAATCTGTCATAAGTAAATTTCTTTAAAATTATTAGACACTAAATCCTCAATACCTGAGTGATTTGAGATTACTTGTTTGAGAACTGGTTACTTTGACGTTGACCAACCGTCGCACCGTAAAAGGAGGCTATAAAGGCAACGCTTAGGTAATCACCTATCAAACGAAGTCTAATCTCAAGATCCCAAGATTGGGATTGTCCTCCCATAAATCGGGATGAGATGCTTAATAGTTGTACAAGGCCACTCGGAGAGCTAGAAACTGTAAAAATGCATGGCCGTGCTCGGATGAATCATAGGCTATGATTATCTGTTTATTTGATCAGTTGAACTCTGAAACCGAGAAACACCTCTGGACATAATAAGGATGACAACTCTCACCTTATGTTCAAGAGCAAGCATCGAGCGACAAAGGAATTAGGAAATGCACACTTGTCCCTAAGGACAAGTGGGAGACTGAAGGAAATAATGCCCTTGGTCCAAGTATGCATATAATATTAAGTCTAATAAATGCGGTTCAGTATTAATTAACAAGTTAATATTTTAGTGAGATCAAGTGAGCTGAATGCCTGACTAGAGGCCGCTTCAGTTCAAGTGGAATTAATGATATTAATCCACAGCTTACTCTTGACTGAACCCGTAGGCTCACACAAATAGTACGTAAACGGATCAAGTATTTAATGGCATTAAATACTCCATCTATGGATATTCGGAATCAACGGATCTTGGTTTCGGTGGGAGCTGAGATCGTCATAAGCAAGAAATGAATACTCCGAAAACGATGATATTGCCGGAAACGGAAATATGGATCGTATCGGAAATATAAATATTATCCAAGTCGTAGATGTTGCCGGAAACGGAAACATGGTACGTATCGGAAAATATTAATGGAAATGGAAATATTGCCGGAATCGGAAATATTGCCGGAAACGGAAATATTGTCTGAATCGGAAATATTACCGGAATCGGAAAATAATTCCGGAAACGGAAATATTAAATATTTGTTCGAAACAGAAATTAATTCCGGAATCGGAAATGTTAAATATTGTTCGTGTCGGAAATGAATTCCGGAATCGGGAAATTAATCGGAAGCGCGTCGTACGAATTAGCGTCGGACGAGACTTGCTAGACGAAGGCCCAGCACGAAGCCAGGCCCGCGTCCAGCAAGCCTGCGCGCCACACAAGGCAGCCAAGGCCACGCCAGGCCCAGCGCAAGGCCAGGCCCAGCAGGCCAAGGCGCGGGCACGAGTGGGCTGCGAGCTGCGCTGCTCGCGTGGGCCGCAAGGCTTGCGTGGGCTGAGCGCTCGCGAGGGTCGTGCTCGTGGGTGTTTGTGTCCGATACAAATCCTAAATCTAAAAGGGTTTGTTCAAAGATTAAATTCCTAATCCTAATAGGATAAAATAGTTAATAAGAGTTTTAATATAATTTTAATTAAGCTAATTAGTATCCTAGTAGGATTCCAATTCCTTTCCATAAACTCTATAAATATAGGCCTAGGGTCACATATTTAACAGACGATTATTGAAGTATTCAAGGTAAGATTTTAAGCAAAAATCAGCCAAACACTTGCACCCAAATAGCCGAAAATCTAAGAACCTTAAGGGCGATTCTAGTTGGTCAATCTTAAGGCGGATCCGGACGTGCTGTGGACTATCTACGGAGGGACGACACTTGGAGTCCTAAAGACTTGTTCTTGTTCGGTTCGGGCGCAGCTACAAGTGTATGCATCTAAATTATGCTATATGATTATGTGTAAATAATATGGTTCCTAGCATTATGGTTTTTCCGCATGATTTATGTTTATTCATATGTATCATAACCTAACAACAACATGGGTATGAAAGGTAGGAACGAATGTTTCTGAATTCGTCTGGAGGCTTCGTAAGAGAATGGCCTCTGTCATACACGGCATGTGTGAGTTGCAACTAAACTACTAATGAATCTCAAGCGAAAATCATACGATAACAAGTCACATCAATCACACAAACACATAGTAAGGTTACCTACAACATAATTTGCTAGCTATTCTTGACACGAGACCAACATCTTACCGCATACCATTCAATTGGTTCGCACAATGCCAAGCAGTTATCAATGTATAGCATGACCGACTGAATTTCATAATCATAACTAAGTTCAAAAGAAGCTCAAGAGATTCAAATAAAGCCCAAACATAGTTTGAAAGTCAATTGCACAATGCAGGGTATAAAGACATATGAATGCAAGAGAGAATGCAACTAATTTGAAAAATAACACTATGAAAGCAGTACATTTTTTTCGTTGCACGTAAACTCCCACCCCTAATGGATGGTACAAAGCGTACAACACCTAAAAAAAGGCAATAAAACTATACTAGAAAGCAATAAAGATAGATATCCCTCCCCCAAGCTAAACACGACATAGTGCCCTCACTGTGAAAATAGCAACAAAATAACTCAAACAAGAGGGAGAGATGAAAAGTGCTCACTCGTGATGAGCCTCGTCTGCCGAGTATGACTCGGCAGGACTATCGACAGTAGAAGCGGTGTGGCCAGAAGCTTCAAACTGACGACGCAAAGAGCCAATCTCCATGCCCATTGCCTCAACCGTTTCGTCAAGGCCATCAAAGTTAGCCCTGATATCCTTGGAGAACTGAGTAAAGCAATCTAGGAGCGTTTAGAACGCTTCTATGGTGACTGGGGCAGAGCTCGGGGTCGGAAGATCATGCACCTCTGAAGGAAATAATGCCTTTGGTCCAAGTATTAGTATTAATTAACAAGTTAATAATTCAGTGAGATCAAGTGAGCTGAATGCCTAGCTAGATGTCGCTTCAGTTCAAGTGGAATTAATGATATTAATCCACAGCTTACTCTTGACTGAACCCGTAGGGTCACACAAATAGTACGTAAACGGATCAATATTTAATGGCATTAAATACTCCATCTATGGATATTCGGAATCGACGGATCTTGGTTTCAGTGGGAGCTGAGTGTTAGGTTATGATACATATGACAAAACATAAATCATGCGGAAAAACCTTAATGCCAGGAAACATATTATTTACACATAATCATTTAGCATAATTTAGGTGCATAAACTTTGTAGCGTGCCCTCCCTAGCTGCGCCCGAACCGAACAAGAACAAGTCTTCAGGACTCCAAGTGTCGTCCCTCCGTAGATAGTCCACAGTACGTCCGGATCCGCCTCAAGTTTGACCAACTAGAATCGCCCTTAAGGTTACTAGGAATTTTCGGCTATTGTGTAGCAAGTGTATGGCTGAATTTTTCTTTCAAAAACTTACCTTTTGAATACTTCAATTGTTTCTATAAATTATGACCCTAGGCTCTTATTTATAGAGGTATGGAAAGGGAATTGGAATCCTACTAGGATACGAATTAATTAAACTAGAATCCTATAAGAACTCTAATTAATTAATTTATCCTTTTAGGATTAGGAATTTAATCATATACCAAATCCTAATAGCTTTAGGAATCGTGCATGAACACAAACACACACACGCACGGCAGCCTACGAGGGGCGCCTATGCGCGCGCGCGCTCAGCCCACGCCACGAGGCCCGCAACGCAGCCATGGCCTTGGCGCGCGCTGGGCCTGCCTTGCGGTGGGCCTGGGCGCTGCCTTGGCTTGGCGTGTGGCGCGCGTTTGGCTTGTTGGGCGATGGCCCGGCTTCGTGATGGGCCTTCGTCCGGCAGGCCTCGTCCGATGCTTATTCGTACGATACGCTTCCGATTAGATTCCCGGTTCCGGAATTCATTTCCGATACGAACAATATTTAATATTTCCGATTCCGGAATTAATTTCCGTTTCGAACAAATATTTAATATTTCCGTTTCCGGAATTATTTTCCGATTCCGATAATATTTCCGATTCTGACAATATTTCCGTTTCCGGCAATATTTCCGATTCCGGTAATATTTCCATTTCCGATAATATTTTCCGATACGTACCATGTTTCCGTTTCCGGCAACATCTACGACTTGGATAATATTTATATTTCCGATACGATCCATATTTCTGTTTCCAGTAATATCATCGTTTCCGGAGTATTCATTTCTTGCCTGTGACTATCTCAGCTCCCATTGAAACCAAGATCCGTCGATTCCGAATATCCATAGATGGAGTATTTAATGCCATTAAATACTTGATCCGTTTACGTACTATTTGTGTGACCCTACGGGTTCAGTCAAGAGTAAGCTGTGGATTAATATAATTAATTCCACTTGAACTGAAGCGGCCTCTAGTCAGGCATTCAGCTCACTTGATCTCACTAAATTATTAACTTGTTAATTAATACTGAACCGCATTTATTAGACTTAATATTATATGCATACTTGGACCAAGGGAACTATTTCCTTCAGTCTCCCACTTGTCCTTAGGGACAAGTGTGCATTTACCTAATTCCTTTGTCGCTCGATGCTTGCTCTTGAACATAAGGTAAGAGTTGTCATCCTTATTATGTCCAGAGGTGTTTCTCGGTTTCAGAGTTCAACTGATCAAATAAACAGATAATCATAGCCTATGATTCATCCGAGCACGGCCATGCATTTTACAGTTTCTAGCTCTCCGAGTGGCCTTGTCCAACTTTTAAGCATCTCATCCCGATTTATGGGAGGACAATCCCAATCTTGCGATCTTCAGATTAGACTTCGTTTGATAGGTGATTACCTGAGCGTTGCCTTTATAGCCTCCTTTTACGGTGCGACGGTTGGTCAACTTCAAAGCAACCAGTTCTCAAACAAGTAATCTCAAATCACTCAGGTATTGAGGATTTAGTGTCTAATTATTTTAATGAAATTTACTTATGACAGATTTTCATCTCTTACAGTAAATTTCATAGGTCTATCCGATACTAGTCTTCCCAAAGTAAGTATCTATGCAAATGATTTTGACATTGCCATGTCCACATAGTTCAAGAAACAGAACTACTAGTCATCTTGCATTCTAGTCGTCTAACGTTTTCTATGCGTCCAATTTTATAGAAAACTCTGACCAGGAACCTTTTTCAACTTTTGACATTCAAGTTCACTTGATAGACATTTCTTTGTCACAGGACTGGTCCTGACAGTCTATCTTGAATATATCGTCAAATTGAAGGGACTCATCATTTAATACTAAACCAAGATTAAATGGAATATGAAAATACATTTCATATAAGATAAATGTTCAACCCTAATGTTTTACAACCATGGGCCTCAAACCCATCTTTAAAACAGTTCATGGAATTCAAAGCTATGCTTGATTTCCAGTGCCACAATGTGAGTGTTGTTTCTCACTTGTTGCATAGGTTTAGTTATCATGCTTTGCCAATCTTAATATCCTTTTCATCGAATGTTCTTCGAGATAGATGATAAGATCTTTTGAGTATGTTTATTTTGTGATCTAGTCTTTTCTTGCTTCAAGAGTGGTTCTACGCATTTTTCAATGAAGAACCATCAAGCCAGCAGACATGTGATCTACCCAAGTTCAGTGAAGAACTCTTTAACATAAACAACCCTGTTTTATTTCTTCTTAGGCAATAAGTACTTTTACTTCAACTTTATAGGTTGCTAGTGATGCTTTGTTTGGAATTACTTTATCCAAGCAGTTCACAGATATGTAGAATACTTTCCAGCTGTATCTTAGAACATAGAAATTAATATTTTAATATCCCACGCAACAACTCATGGTCTCCAATCCATGTTGCCATTTCAAAACATGATGCTCTATAGCTCGTCCTTATCAATGGTTAACTCCAACGGGTCTTGCTTGATCCTTTGCCAGTGTTTATGCGTGTAGCATCAATATTTAGCATATCTTTATTTCCTTGAATCAAAAACTATTCCTATGTACCTTTTCAAGTACCATAAGTATTCTTGATCTCAATCTAGTTGATCTTCACTTAGATCAATAGAGATTGGTATATGTTCGTCATGCCTAAAGTCATACGATACGTTTTTGACGATCCTCATATTATATCATACATGATAAATTCTTTTGCAGAATAATTCCCAATTGAATTCTATTCATGTAACTTTAGCTCATCTAGTTTCAGTAGATACTAAATCCAGCGAAATTCTTTGACATATAATATAGGTTAAGAATCTTACTTAGATCCTTTGATGTTTAACTTAGTAAATGCTTATACATAGTTCAAACATTCTTTACTTAGATTTATTCACATGGGTCGAATATCTCCAATGGAGTCTTTCGAGTTTGATTTAGTAAATGCCATTACTTAATCCAAAACAATATCATAAGATCTTTGTAAATAGATCTTAATACCCATTATGTACTAAGTTTCGCCTTGGTCCATCATTGATGAATAATTTCAAACCTAAGTCATTAACATTTGAAAGTTATTTCACAATAGAGAGATGTGTGTGTGATACACATAGGACCAATTAAGTTTTTATGTACTCCCACTAAACTTTTTATATATCTATAAGAATCATGTACATTTTATGAAACTAAAATACTTATTAGCTTCACTAAAATACAATTCCAATTCCCAATTGCTTGCTTAAATCTGTACTTAGATTTCATAAGCTAGCATTCCTTTTCAAGCATTTATTTGGATCCACAAATCCTATGACATACCTATGTACATAGTTATCCAACATTTGATTGAGGAATATGTTTTGTCATCCAATTGCCATATGTATCAATATGCAATCATTGCTTGATTTATAGACTTGAGCATTACGATTATGCATGAGGTTTCAACACAATCCATGCCATGAATTTGCTTGTAACCTTTAGCAACTAATCTAGCTTTGTGTGTGAACACAATTTCATGTTTGATGGTTTTTATCCTTAAAACAAACTTGCAACCAATAGGTGTGAAACTATTCTTGCAAATTAACAAAATTTCAATTTTGTCATCAAAACATTGAGTATGTCTTATGGTTTCTAACCATTTAAAACATTTGAGTCTATATATGGCCTCTAACCATTTTAGGGAATCTGGGTCTCGTCATAGCTTTCTTAAAGGTCACAAACTCATTAATCTACATAATAGTTTGACTGCAAGTTGTAGGTTTCTTCACTATCTAATAGAAGAATCTCATAGTTTCATTGTCCTGAACTCTATGTTTCTTCACTATCTAATAGAAGAATCTCATAGTTTCAGTGACTTGAACTCTATGCCTACTTGGGTATAGAACATCAAACAATAGAATATCAATAGCCACTTGAAAGTCCTTTGAATATTCTGTTCTCCTTGAAGCACTTGTAAAGTCTTATAAGAGATGTCTAAAGCCACTTCTAAAGTCCTTAAAGAATAAGCTCGGATTTTCTGAAGCACTTCGAAAAGCCTCCGGAATGTCCGTTTATGTTTGTTGTTCGCCTCGAAGACTTTCGAGGTCTATTTTCTCCCACTTGTCATTTTGCAAACGAATCTTCAAAAGGACATTATTTCGAGCAAACAAACATTATGTTCTCAAAAAATTCGTGGTAGAAACAATACCCTTGTGTCTCATTTGAATAAATCACAATGAAACGTATATCTATACTTGGGCCTTAGTTTGTTGAATAACAAACACTAAGCTCCCACTGAGTTTAGGAACTCTTTAGATATATGATGAAAAGATATTCTGAAATTACTTTTCAATAGCTTTGACGAATTTTGGTTTAGTTTTGTGGTAGTTGAGCATTTTGTTTTAGAAATTATAGGAAAAGTCTTTATGATCCATCATTGATCGAATCAAGTACTAATCGACTTCGATCATTCCAACTTAGATATGCCATATCTCATGGAGCTAGATTGTGAATTTTACTACACACAATCATTGATGATCATTCTTGACTTAAGTGATCATCAAAATGATCTAACCTAGATCTTTATGATTTCTTGCCAAGTGGGATTTATACTTCTGAATCTTTAAACTAGCCAAACAGATTCAAACTTATATCACGTTGAGTAAATAAACCTATATTCACTCAAATCTATGTGAAATAATAAAGTCATAAAACCTTTCTTTAGCTTTGAACTCTATCGTCTAGGCGTTCTAACAATAGTTCATATCTTTTGTTACTTTCAACAAGTAAGACTAGCTTGTCTTGAATTGATCTAGAAATCAATCAACTTTCAAAAGTCCATCAAAATAGAGCTAATGAATGTTAACTTGTTGATATGGTCTAAGCAACAGTGCCAAAGATTAGTGGAACTCAAATCAAGGGGTTGATTTGAACCTAGTAAAGTTTTTATTGTTAAAGAGTTGTTTGTTTTAATCAAGCATATTGACTCAACCCGTAAATGACCATTTCATTCAAATAAACAAACAAACATTGTTTTTGTTCTTCTTGAATATGAGTCTTTCTGTATTTGAAAACAGAAATTTAGGTATGCTGATTATGGAACAAAATAGCCATTAAGTTCCAGCCTTGAAAGGACTTAAAACAAACTAGATGACCATACAATTAATGTAGCAATGACATGCTTTATTTCCCACTTGTAGTCCATTAGTGTAGCCTAGCTTCCGTTGTTTGAGTTATTACCGAAGTAAGAACCTCAAGCGGTATATGATACCAAGGAAGTTTGATTACTAGGTCACTTCTCTTTAAACATAAACTTATAGGTAGAAACGGATTCGTAAATTCCTTTCATTTGTTCCTTGTTTTCCTATTTCTTATACCCTTTCTTATAGTCTTAAGAATTGAATTCTTTAGTGTTGACTTTTATACTTTGTTAGACATGTCCAATGTCACTCCAACAAGGTTCTTACCATTTATGTTGAATATTTTGTTTCAACTAGATGATCTTACCAGAAGCTTCGAAAGTTCTCTAAGCATCGATCTATTCGAATGTCTAGGGACTAGACTCATTCGAGAATTAAATGGACAAAGATATTAGGTTGTTTAACCATTGATAAAGCTGAGTGTTTAAACTCAATGCTTTATGATCTCAAAACTACATTGTATTTTGAATTCACAAGCACCAATCGGTTTGCCATTCGACTTTGATACTCGAAAACAACCATAAAAGTCGCTAAAAGAAACATACATTTTAAATTGCTCACTCTCTCTTATTTCCGTGAATCGTTCTTGGATTCACTACCAATCGAGGAAATTTACTGTTACCTTTCTAAAAGGATTTATTGCAGTGTAAGATATTTAATTATAAACAATAATTAAAACATACATTGAATCATGCAAATTCTAAAAATTTATCATGAATAATAACTTGAAATTAAAGCAATCATGCAATTCAAACAAGTTATTAGCATTTTATTCGATTTTATTGTTCCGGCAGGTGTGAATAAAATGATTCCAAGACCCTAAAACCATTGAAGAATTAAGCACATTATGTATTTGACTCAATTCTAAAACATTTTAGGTAAGCAAAAGCCTTTTGCTAATAGTCTAGAAACTACTCTTGGTTGATTGGTACGTCTAAGAACTTATTAGGTAAACCTATCGATTTTGCCACGACATAAAAGGACTCCTTACTTATATCGTTGAGTTTCACGAAAACTAACATGTACTCACAATTTTTTGTGTACCTTACCCCTTTAGTATCGATAAGTAACACCTCGCTATGGCGGAAAACTATTACTAAGATCGATGAAAAAAGGATATCCAAGTAAGTGTTATTTTGGCATGGCACCTTTTAACTCAATTTTTAAGTTTGGAACTTAAGGCTCTTACTATGTTGGTTAGATTTTAAGTGAACTAAAATCCTTAATCATGCAACATAATCAAGCTTTGATCTCATGCATATTTAAGACATATTTAAAAGCAATAAGTAACTTAAAACATGCATAAGATAAATGTGATCTAGTATGGCCCGACTTCATCTTGAAGCTTCAACTTCAAAGTCCGTCTTGAAAATCTCCGTGGGAGGCGCCATTTTCTTCAAATAGGATAAGCTATAATTAAACTAATTATAACTATTTCATGGTACGCACACCATATTTGAATCGAAAAACAATTTTGGTACTTTAGACCAATTACATTCAAATTAATGGTACGCAGACCATATTTTCTATCCTATTTGGGCCATACTAGTCACTTCATAACCTGCAAAACAGTACATATACAATATATACCATTCACCCATTCATTATCATGAATGGCCCACATAGCTGGTTAGTAAAACACGTTATGCATCACATAAATATTTGCAGCAATTAATTAAGGGCACCAATAATCTACCAATTATTCAGTCCTTAATAATTCTAATCAAGTTGTTTAACCTTAAGGGATTTGTAGACCTAATCAAGAGTTTATGACTAAAATTGCTCCCACTTAAACCAATAACTTTATATGCTTTACTAATTTTAAACATAAAAATGTATTTCTAGTCTAACCGGAAACATACAAGTTTAATTAAAATTTAAAGCTCATATAAAATTATAATTGAATCCATTTATTTAATTTATTTTCAGTTGAATTAAATGAATTTAAATTAATTCAAGGATTTAATTTTAGTAAAATAATTAGTATAAATTAACATTTATAATAATTATAATATTCAAAATTAAACTCCAAGAAAACAATTTAAATTATCAATTTTAAAGTTAATTAAAATTATTTCCGAACTGAAAATTCAAAATTAAAATCAAAACGTACCAATCGTCGCAAGACGAGGCACTTGGGCTTGCGCCCAAGCCCCATCAAGCCACGAGGCAGCGCGCCTCGCTCGATCGATCGTTGCACAAGGCACACACAGCCACACGCCACACGCACACGGAGCCATTGCTGGCCCACGCTGCGCGCAGCCTTGTGCTGTGTCGCGTCTGCTGCTGCGCAGGCCAGCGCGCGCCTAGCAAGGGATCGCTCTCTGCTCGCGCGTTCTGCTTGCTTGCTGGGCGAGCCAGGCGCGCTGTGGCGCGGCTGCATCGCTGCCCACACGCGTTTGCTCGTCGCTCGTGCCTTGCATCGTCGCCCTCGCCCATCGCATAGCACACACGGCACACACGCACAGGCTCCCTTGCCTCGTGCGCGCGCCATGCGCTATGTTGCTCGCTGCATTCGTACCGCACGGGCGACGAGCTCCCTTGCTCGTAGTCGCGTGCCCGCACTATACAACACCCCTTAAGGGTAACACGTAGCTTCCATTGCTTTGTGCGTGCAACATTAATGAGCGTTTTTTATAAAGATTTACAATTTTTAATTCAAAATTAATGACAAGTTAATAAAACATATTAATTTCATAATTTTAGGGCGAAAATCGAAAATTTATTAATCAATTAATTTCCGATTAACATGGATTCAAATCTAGGTCATAAAAAATAAAAATTTAACATAAATTAACAATTTTTATGGTGGATTTTAATCATAGATACCTAATTAAACTATTAATTAATTATGAAAATCAAATTAATTCTAAATTATTCGAATTTCAACAAATTAATCATAATTACAAATTAGGTTGTATAATTAACAAGTCTAGGCATTCAAACTTGTTAAACATATACTGTAGGTCAATCAAAAATTCAAGTTTTATCAATAAGAATCGCAAATATTTAATTTAACATCTTAAATTTACAAACTTTTGCGTTCGAAAAACTAAAACCTCCGAAAAGTCATAGTTAGGCTTCAAATTTAGAATGCCTTTTACATGCGGAATTGACACAAAAATCACTCGATTTGGATGAGTAACGAAGAAACTGCCGAAAAACTGCGTACATATAATTAAATAAACACAATTTGCAATTAATTAACAATTACAAAAATTAATCACCCCTTTTAATTCCTTGCAAATTTGTGAAATTTAACCATGTTTATGCAATTTAGATTATGAAAATAATAAGAGGCTCGTGATACCACTGTTAGGTTATGATACATATGACAAAACATAAATCATGCGGAAAAACCTTAATGCCAGGAAACATATTATTTACACATAATTATTTAGCATAATTTAGGTGCATACACTTTGTAGCGTGCCCTCCCTAGCTGCGCCAGAACCGAACAAGAACAAGTCTTCAGGACTCCAAGTGTCGTCCCTCTGTAGATAATCCACAGTACGTCCAGATCCGCCTCAAGTTTGACCAACTAGAATCGCCCTTAAGGTTACTAGGAATTTTCGGCTATTGTGTAGCAAGTGTATAGCTGAATTTTTCTTTCAAAAACTTACCTTTTGAATACTTCAATTGTTTCTATAAATTATGACCCTAGGCTCTTATTTATAGAGGTATGGAAAGGGAATTGGAATCCTACTAGGATACGAATTAATTAAACTAGAATCCTATAAGAACTCTAATTAATTAATTTATCCTTTTAGGATTAGGAATTTAATCATATACCAAATCCTAATAGCTTTAGGAATCGTGCATGAACACAAACACACACACGCACGGCAGCCTACTTGGGGCGCCTATGCGCGCACGCTCAGCCCACGCCATGAGGCCCGCAACGCAGCCATGGCCTTGGCGCGCGCTGGGCCTGCCTTGCGGTGGGCCTGGGCGCTGCCTTGGCTTGGCTTGTGGCGCGCGTTTGGCTTGTTGGGCGATGGCCCGGCTTCGTGCTGGGCCTTCGTCCGGCAGGCCTCGTCCGATGCTTATTCGTACAATACGCTTCCGATTAGATTCCCGGTTCCGGAATTCATCTCCGATACGAACAATATTTAATATTTCCGATTCCGGAATTAATTTCCGTTTCGAACAAATATTTAATATTTCCGTTTCCCGAATTATTTTCCGATTCCGATAATATTTCCGATTCTGACAATATTTCCGTTTCCGGCAATATTTCCGATTCCGGTAATATTTTCATTTCCGATAATATTTTCCGATACGTACCATGTTTCCGTTTCCGGCAACATCTACGACTTGGATAATATTTATATTTCCGATACGATCCATATTTCCGTTTCCGGTAATATCATCGTTTCCGGAGTATTCATTTCTTGCTTGTGACGATCTCAGCTCCCACTGAAACCAAGATCCGTCGATTCCGAATATCCATAGATGGAGTATTTAATGCCATTAAATACTTGATCCGTTTACGTACTATTTGTGTGACCCTACGGGTTCAGTCAAGAGTAAGATGTGGATTAATATAATTAATTCCACTTGAACTGAAGCGGCCTCTAGTCAGGCATTCAGCTCACTTGATCTCACTGAATTATTAACTTGTTAATTAATACTGAACCGCATTTATTAGACTTAATATTATATGCATACTTGGACCAAGGGCACTATTTCCTTCACTGAGATCGTCAAAGGCAAGCAAGTGAATACTCCGGAAACGATGATATTGCCGGAAACGGAAATATGGATCGTATCGGAAATATAAATATTATCCAAGTCGTAGATGTTGCCAGAAACGGAAACATGGTACGTATCGGAAAATATTATTGGAAATGGAAATATTGCCGGAATCGGAAATATTGCCGGAAACGGAAATATTGTCGGAATCGAAAATATTATCGAAATCGGAAAATAATTCCAGAAACGGAAATATTAAATATTTGTTCGAAACGGAAATTAATTCTGGAATCGGAAATATTAAATATTATTCGTATCGGAAATGAATTCCGGAATCGAGAATTTAATCGGAAGTGTATCGTACGAATTAGAATCGGACGAGGCCTGCCAGACGAAGGCCCAGCACAAAGCCGGGCCATCGCCCAACAAGCCAAAGCGCAAACACACGCCAAAGCCAAGGCCTTGGGCGCGCGCGGATCATAGCAGCGGCGAGCTGGGCCGTGTGCTGTGCGTGGGCCGTAAGGCCTGCGTGCGGTGCATCGTGCCACTAGTGTGTGTTTACTCGAAATCCTAAGGCTACCGGGATTCATAATGTGATTAAATCTAATCCTAATAGATAAATTTTATTTATTTAGAGTCCTAGTAGGATAATAATTAAATATATTTGTATTCTAATAGGATTATAATTCCTTTTCATAAACTCTATAAATAGGTGCCTAGGGTCACATATTTACATCGAGAATTGAAGTATTCAAAGGTAAGATTTTGGAACAAAATCAGCCAAACACTTGTAGCCTATTAGCCGAAAATTCCTAGTACCTTAAGGGCGATTCTTAGAAAGTTGGTCAAGCTTAAGGCGGATCCGGACGTGCTGTGGACTATCTACGGAGGGACGACACTTGGAGTCCTAAAGACTTGTTCTTGTTCGGTTCGGGCGCAGCTAGGGAGGGCACGCTACAAAGTGTATGCATCTGAATTATGCTAAATGATTATGTGTAAATAATATGTTTCCTGGCATTAAGGTTTTCCGCATGATTTATGTTTTGCCATATGTATCATAACCTAACAACCTCAGGGGGATATGAGGGCTCATGCTCCAAAGTAGTGGAATCATGTTGTCGAAGATCGACACTTGCCTGCATAGTGGCCATTCTGTCTGTAATAGGGGTGAACAACAAAGCATTAGGCAAACCCAACTGTGTAGCAGGATTTGGGAGAAGTGAATAAGAGACCTTGCATGCGCCCTCCGTTGCCCCTTTAGTATACCACATATATGTGCTAGTTCCAAATGCCGATAACTAGTCAAAATTTTGCCAACCTTTGATGAGTAAGGGAAGCCATGTTTTTCAACTTTGCAAAATAGGACAAGGGGACTCCGAAATGCTCGGAAAAGAGAGTGATAAAACTCTCTATAGTGATGTTTTCCTTCTTATTTAGGCGCTCTCAAATGAATGCATCAATGAGGAACTTCCCAAAGTCAAGTTGACCCATTTTTTCTTTGTCACCCTTCACAAACCACCATAGCATCTTGAAATCTTTAGTTGCGAGATTACCCAAATATTTACTTGCATAAAGCACTTGTGTGATGATCCGATGCCAAAGACGAAATGCCAGATTCACAAAGGAGAAGGCCTTTGAGAGACCAACTTTCCAATCATCCCGACCCGTTACCTCCTTCCAAAAGGCCTTTGAATGACCATTCTTGTCTCCGTCGAATGACTCGAACTCCGTAGGTCCGATGGTCTCATCACATGCCCATCCAAAAATCTCATTGACCTCCGTCGAAGTCATAGTCCTTTCCACCCCATCAAGGTAAAAAGATATGTCACCTGTCTCCGAAACAACCTCAATAGAAGCAAGAAACTCAATTGCCAATTCCGGATAAACCTCGACATTCAAATTGTGAACCTTGGACCATCCATATTTTCTTGTAATAGACCTTTCAAGCACTCATCTATTCATGTGGCTTTAGCATGCTCGGTCGAATAACGAAGAGTGGGCATGATGCTCCGACCTTGTAAGGCTAAGCAAGTGTCTTGTTGAGTTTCACTCAACCATGGATATTTGGGACACGTAGAAGGCGATGGTGGGGTGGGGGTTATTTGTGTGAAGTGGATGGAGTGGCTTTAGATGATTCTTTGGTGGATTTCGTTGGTGGTGGCTTGGCTCTTGTTTTGCGGGTAGGATTACGCTTCTTTGCAATGGAACTTTTAGGAGCAAGTGGGATGCGGTGGATTTTGGGTGAGAGCTAGTTGGTTTAGTTGTTCTCATGATGCAACAACCACAATTCAAAGTACTCCAAGTCTCCAATCAACCAAAATGGTGCACAATTAAAGATTCAACAATCAATCCCAACAATTCAAGCAATGATCAATATTCTTCCAAAGCCAATAATTCAAACTTCGACAACCAACAAGCGATAACCAATCTCAACTAACAATTCAGATAATATTCACCAACAACGACAACCATTCGATTCAACAACCAATATTAATATCAAAATTCCAATTTCTCTTTCAAAAAATGGTTCAAGTGAATAAACTTTAGAAATTTTGAAATTTTAATACCTTTGTGCACCACAAAGACCTGAATTTGATTGCGAACTCACGTGAATTTCGCAAACGAGCCACAATACTACACAATTTTTCAGTGCCCACAAAGAATTAAAAACCCCCCAAATTGATTTCAAAAGTTAGGGTTTTAAATTTGTGAACAAAATCATGGGGAAGATGGAAGAGGTGAAAGGTATAGGAGGAGGGGAAGATGGTGCGTTGGGAGGCTGGTGCGCCGACCACCGTGGTGCAAGTGGCCGGCAGCGGTTGCTTCTGGTGGACGGCGTAGGGTGAGAGAAGGTGGAAGGTTTCGAAGGTTGAGGGGCTTGTTGTTTGGTGGGTGAGGAAGAATCGAAAACGAGGGAGAGACTGGGGGAGGGGTAGGGCGGCGCTGGTGGTAGGCGATGGCGTAATGGCTGGAGAGGTGATTGGTGGTTGGGCTAGAAAGTGGAGTGGTGCGCGGTGGTTGCCGGGGTGAACGAGAGGGGGGTGATGCCGTGGGTGAGGGAAACTGGAGTGGGGTGGCGCGCCGACCGCCGGTGCGGCACGTGGGCGGCGACGGTTGTGATGTTGGGGTTGGACGGGTGATGGTGGCTGGAGGGAGATGGTCGAAGGAGGGCTGGGTGTAGGCACAGTGTAGGCGGTGATTGGCGAAGGTGGAGAATAAAAAAATAAAAAATTTGAATGGGGTGGGCGCCAAATCCAGCGAGATCGCTGGTTTGCCAACGGGCAAGACAGAGAGTGTAAGTTTTGGGTGTTAACAGGCCAGCGGGATCGCTGGGAATACGCTGGAAAGCGAGTGCAAGATATGCGGTCAGCGTGCCTGCTGGGCAAGCGCTGGAATGCGCGCAAAACTGTACCAGCGAGCAGCGACCAAGGAGCTGCACATTGCCACATTGTGATGCATCTTATTTCCGAATTAACTTGAACTTTGCACCTACAAATCCAAAAAAATCATGCACCACTAAACTCAAAAGTTAGAATTGTTAGTAAAATTAAACACACACAAATAAATAAATAAATACGATTAACGAAAGAAATTACGAAAAAGAAAACTAAACTAAAAATTAAAATAAAATATGAATTCAAGTGAACTCAAAATAAACAAAATTGTTCTTTTGTTGTTTCTATTTTTTTTTCTTTTTTCAATAAATTAACCAAATAAAAATAAAATATTAAATTAAGCGCTCGTTTTAAGTCATTAGCTTGACTCCAAACCTCAAAAATCAAGCGTCGATCGGTGGATCGGAGAGATAGATCGTCTCCAATTTTCCAATAAACGTTCCTTCAGTGTATAGCTTCAAACGTGACCGTCCACTTTGAACTTGGTGTCATTTTCACTAGCAACCTCAATAGCTCCATGTTCCTTGACTTCGGTGATAGTAAAAGGCCCGGACCATAATCGTGAATTGTAAAGCAAGACCTTATCACCGATGTTTAACTCTCGTTTTTGGATCATCTTATCATGAAACTTCTTCGTTTGCTCCTTGTAAATCCTATGATTCTCGTAAGCTTCAAACGGAAGTTCATCTAGCTCATTCAATTCAAGAAGTCTCGCTTCACCGGCCGATTCTAAATCCATATTGATCTCCTTGACGGCCCAATTAGAGAGATATTCCATTTCAACTGGTAAATGACAAGTTTTGCCATACACCCAACCGATACGGAGTTGTCCCTAACGGAGTCTTATAGGCCGTGCGGAACGCCCACAATGTGTCATCCAACTTCAATGACCAATCTTTTCGAGACTTGTTGACCACCTTTTGTAGGATTCTCTTGATCTGTCGATTAGAAACTTCAACTTGGCCACTCGTTTGAGGATGATAAGCCATGACAACCTTTTGAGTAACTCCGTGCTTCTTCAGAAGAGCCTTAAAAGTCCGTTGATGAAAATGGAACCCCCATCTCTAATCACTGAAGGAAATATGTCCTTCAACCAAGGTGCATTTAGTCTAATACCAAGGTTCAGATTAATTGTGAACAATTAATTCAGTGAGATCAAGTGATCGGAACGGCTAGCTGGAGCAATGCTTTCGATCAGTGAGTTCTAATGAATATTAAGCTCACAACTTACTCTTGACTGAACCTACAAGGTCACACCAATGCCATGTAACAGATCACCGGGTTAAATGAATCAGAAATTCATTTAATAGTTTTTCGGGAAATTAGTTCGGAAAACATAATTATACGATTTAACATTAGATCGTGAAATTGCATATCGTGATTGCATATATTCGTAAGCTAGGCGAAATGAATAATCGTATCGTACGACAATGGATCGTCAAGTACGAAACGATAAATGAATTATCGAGTGATAATTAATTAAAGCAAAACACGAATGCAAGCCCACGAGCAAATCGTAAGGAGCAAAGGCCCATGGCCTTGCTGCCTTGGCTGTGCACGCACGGAGAAGAAACAGCAACAGCAGCAGCGTGGCCCAGCCCACTGCGTGCTTGATATGTGTGTTTTATATAGAGTTTTACCCCCGTCCCATAGTACTTTTATGCATCAAATGAGCTCTTAGGAGCCATTTTTAGTACTAATATGTGTTATTGAGTGTGCCTTGAGTTTCAGGTTTGATTAGTGAGATATTGGTCTTTTTAGACCCGTTTCATGGTGATCTAGGCCACTAGACGAGCCCGAGGAAGTTCGGGACCCTTATCGTCGACTTTCGGGAGCCTTAGATGTTTATGATTGAGCCCCGGGAGTTAGACTCGGTGATATGGGCGAAGGATGTTGATAATTGCAAATCGCCCTGTGAGCTGAGGGCGAAACGCAAAAATCGGGCGAAGGAAAAGAGAACTGAAGCTTTCCGTGCGCGCCCGATCGGGCGCACTTTGCCAGGTCCGGATCGGGCGGCCTTCTGGGAGCAGTTGTGAACCTTTCGCAAACCGCCCGATCGGGCCAACTATCGAGCACATCGCCCGATCGGGCGACTGGGCGACGCCAACCTCCAGCAGTTTTTTCGGGTAGTTTATTTCCGTTTTTGAGTGTTATTTTGGGCAAACTATATATACTTAGCCCTTTTATTTTGAGTGACATCTTTTATTCTAGTTTCTAATACTTAGTTTATTTTTAGTTTCTCTCTATTTTGTTAAAACACCTAGTTTTTAATTCCAAGTAAAAATTCAAGCTTTATTATTAAATTGTTCTTCAATTCGGTATTGCTTCTTACTTTAATTTATTTTATTGCTTTAATCATGTTTTCCATTATGTTAATTGTGTTGTTATTTATTATCATGAGTGAGTAGTTTAATTTCTAGGGTTTAGGGGATCCATGAATGCATGATTGGGATTATATGTGGACTTGATTATTGATTGATTGATTATAATTTCTATAGCTTATTATTATTTCTCGTCAATTCTGTTCGGCCGGACTATTTTGATTAGAGTTTGATTAACCTTAGATTATGCGCCGAGAGGTATAAATCTGATGTTTTTGGTCTGTGGCTATTAGATAGGAATTATTCCTAGTACATAGCGAGAGCCTGCTAGTTGTTTTATCCTAAGGAATTCATAAGATTCGAGAGATGCATGTTTTCCTAGTTATGATTGTTAATTGATTGTTAATATCCGTTGTCCAATCCCGGTCTACATTTGTGGTGAACCGAACTGCCCTAGATTCCCTTAATATTGTTATATTCCGTTTTGATTATTTGCATTAGTTTAATATACAAACCAATCCAACTCTTTGTTACCAGTAGTCTAGAATAGTTAATTAATAGTAGAAAGAACACTCTTTCCCTGTGGATACGATCCCTGCTTCCCTTGCTATATTTTTAGTTGGTGAACGTTAGGTTTATCTTTGATAGGAGTGCGATTTAGCCTGTCAGTGTTGTGTGTGTTGCGCGTTGGTGCAGGGTCATGGGCCTTGCTGGCCGGTCGGGCTCTATGCTTGGCCGGTTGGCTTGGCTCACTTAATAGGTTATTGATATAACCTAGTCCATTATGTTTTCCTAAGGCTAATGCAACAAATCAGTCACACACATCAAACCCTAAGGAGGAGAGAAAAACCCTAATTCTCTCTTAGCCTCCATGGATGTGTTCTTCCCAAAAGCACAAACTCTTGATTAATTGTCTAAACTACGGTTATCAAGACGGATCTGATCGTGTCGGTGAACCAAGTAGAGGAACGACAAGTGGAGTTCTTAGTTTATGTTCGTTGACAGATTACTAGGGAAATACGCTTCGAATGTAAGTATGCTTAATCTGTGCTTTATACATGTTTCCTGACTTTGGGGATAGTTTCCGCACATGTTATTATGTTTAATTGTATTCCCCAATAGTGGTATCATGAGCCTTATGTATTCAAAGAATATTTTAGCATGTTTTATTTGTTTTTGCTGCTGTCGAAATTTTGGACTTTTTGGTGATTTTTTCGAATTTTTTATTGGATTATTGGATTAATCGCATAAGCTGTTCCGAAATAAAAAAGATTCGGTTTTTCGACTTTTCAAACCCTAATATGATTTAAAACGATTTTCTAAGATCAACTCATGAGAACGGAATTGCAAAAACAGGCCTCGAAGTGTCGTTTTTTGGGCGTTTTTGTTAATTTTTTTAATAAAAATTAAAAGTGTCGGAAAGTAATTCAATTAAAAGGTCGACCTAAACTACTCGGAATTGCTTGAAATTTTGACACGATGTCACTGAGTATATTCTTGATCTATGGTTAAATAATTTAGGTCTAATAATTTGTTTAATTGGGAAAGTGAATATAATTTCATGGGTCAGTGGCTAATTTTAAAAATTATTGGATTAAAATTTTGAATGTTTTCGTTAATTTTAATCGCACTTAAACCTAATTATTAAAATCTGAAATTTAAATGTTAAAGAACGATTTAAAGATTTAGATTTTATTATTTAAAACTTCAAACTTTTAGTTGATTCGTCCGTTCTTAAAATTTGAATAATGTTAGCCTTGATTTAATTTTTGCGAAATTGGATTGTCGTTAAGTTTATTAAATCGTAAAAATCGTTGTTTTTCGAAAATAAAAATCGTAATTTTTTTATGAAAAATAACTTTAATGCAAAGTTCGTGAAATTAATTTTTTTTTTAGTTAAGTTGGTCCGTAGGCACGAACCAAAGGCACGAACACAAGGGTGTGGTGGACGTGTGGCTCGACGAGCCATGCGGGCTGCCATGCCAGTGCCGAGCCGCAGCGACGCGGGCAGCAGCAAGCGAGCTGCGTGCCGCGCGCGCGCTGGGTGAGGTAGGGGCAAGCAAAGCAGAGCCTTGGCTTGCGAGTGCTGCGACGAAGCAAGGCACGAGGCATGCGACGTGCCGCACTGCGATGAGCACGACGAGCGCGCAGGGCAGCGACGACCTATGGGCACGCGCGCACAGGCTGCGTGGTATGCGAGCTTGCTCGTGTGCCTCGTAGGCCACACAAGGGCACAATGGGCTGGGCGCAAGCCTAGCCCAACCATGCACTTGGACTTTTTCATTGAAAATTGTTTATTTCGTTGGGCTTCGCATGTTTGCATTAATTTGGGCTAACAGATATTTAATTTAATATTTTATTTGCTTGGGCCGGGCCGCGAGTTTTAATTTAATATTTTACAATTAATTATCCGGAATAATTATTGGTTTGAGTGGGAGCCACTAAATGAAATTAAAATGAAATAATTATTTTTAATTATTTTCGTAGGTCGCATTATTTTAATTAAATTCAATTTTAATTAGAATAAAGTCTAAGGATTAATAATTTGGAAATTGATTAATCTTTTAGGACGCGTTTATGTGAACGTGAATTTTAATTTATTCACGTAAATACTTGCATAATTATATGGGTCGTTCGTTTTAGCATACGAATGGGTGAATGCATAGAATGTATATTTTATGTAATGCAGGTACTCCAAGTGACTAGTATGGCCATTTAGGATAGTTAAATACGGTCTGCGAACCGTTCTATCTTTGAATGTAAAGTTTTAAATATGGTCTGCGTACCATGGAAATTTTGATGTAATTTTATTATTTTCAAGTATTTCTAAGTTTAGAACTTTAAGTTAGCATTTGAACGAAGATTCAAGACGATGCCAAGCTAACAAGATGGTGATAAAGATTGGATGCTTCAAGACAAGATGTTTTGGGCCATACTAGGTCACCATTTATTTATGCATTTTGATATATATTATGCTTGAATGTATGTATGTATACTTTGCATGAATAGGTTGTTTCAAATGACTCGATTAGATTAAGTTCACGAAATAATCGAACCAACATAGAAACAACTAGGTCCGAAGTAATATTGAGTTCAAAAGTTGTCTTCCAAATCAAGCACTTACAAAAATCTAGGGATCTAAGATAGTAGGTTTCCGCCAAAGCGAGGTGCTATTTTAGTAGACTTAGATGGTAAGGCGTCCCAAAGGAGCACGTTGATTGTGGTTTCAACTTAAACAACAATGGCATTATGTTGTGGCAATGGGATAAATTATGGTATTAATTTATTAACCAAGAGTAATTTGGAGATTACTAGCAATAGGTTTTGCTTACCTAGAATCTTAAACTACGTAAGACATGCCAAAGCTGCTTAAGGATTTAGGACTTTTAGGGTCTTGGAATCGTTTCATTCATTATGGACCATGTTTTATTTTTGCATGAATGAAATGTTTAATAGCTTTGATGATTGCGTGAATGCTTTTATTTCAAGTTATTAAAGTATGATAAATGTTTTCTTTGCTAGTTCATTTTGTAGAATAGTAAATCTTCAACCTTATTGCGTTCGGACAATAGAACTGCAATATTTCCTCGATCGATTGGTAACTAATTTTGAGAGCGATTCTCAAAGAAAAAGGAGAGTGAGAGCGTATCTTGAATGCTATTTTCTTATAGTGATCTTCATGGTTGTTTTCAAACTAAAATTTGAATGGTAGACCAATTGGACCTCATATATTCAGAAATACTATGTAGTTTTGGAATAATGAAGTATTGAGTTAAAGACTCATGTATAACCAATGGTTAACAACCAATTTTCTTTTGATTCGATAATGAAATAGACTCATTAGATGTGGTCATGCAAAATGAATAAAAGAAAGGGACTTTGTAGGCATAACAAAGTAAGAAGATCAAGCAAAGAGTAAAATCTTTTGGACTATAAGAAAACGTGCTAGAAAGGATAGGAAAGGGGAACAAAAGAAATAAATTTAGATATTCCATGTCTACCTTGAGGTTTATGTTAAAGAGAAACGACTTAGCAAATAAACTCCCATGGTATTAGATTACCGCTTGAGGTTCTAACTCTTGTTAAGAACTCAAATTCAGGGAGCTAAGTCTGGTTATTGACCTACAAGTGGAAATGAAGCAAAGTTGTGCTACATTAATTGTAGGGTCATCATGTTTGTTTTAAAGTCATTCTAAAGGCTGGAACTTAATGGTATTATGTTCCATTAATCATCATAATCAAATTATGTTTGGACAACGGAAAGACTCACATTCAAAGTAAACAAAAACATTCGTTGAGTGTTTATTTGAATGAAATGGTCATTTAAGGGTTGAGTCATATGATTGATTAATAAACAAACGAATCTCTTCACACTCAAACTTCAGAAGGTTCAAATCAAACATTTTTATTTGTGTTCCACATATTTTTGGCAATGTCATACGACCATATCAACAAGACAACATTCTAAGATTCCATGGCATGGATTTCTGAAAGTTGGTTAATTTAAGACACGTGGGTCTTGCTTGTTGAACATGACATCGAAATGGACTATTGTTAGAAGAGTCTAGACAATTATGTTCATGGGCCAAAGATGGGTTTTATGACTTACCTATTTCACAAGAATTTGAGAAAATATGGCTATATTTACTCAACGTGAAATATGTGAAATGCTTCAATGCGATTCACAAAAGGGTATAAAATCAACTTGGCGAGAATTTTGGAACATCTAAGCTGGGTCAAGATGATGTTTGCATGAGCCAAGAAATATTATCTAGAATGTTTATATGGCATTATAACAATCGAAGCTCCATAAGAATATGGTATGTCCAAATAGAGAAATCGGAATCTATTCGATTAACGATAATCACGACTGTTTTCCTATATAGTTTCTAAATGATACTCTCAAGTGACTATCACACCAAACAAGGTTGTCAAAGCTAAGGATAAGATGTCATAAGGATTAAACTTCGGTTCAGTACATCTTTTCAGTACATATATATCTAGGGTTGTCAAACCCAGTGGGAGTTAGTGTATACATCAAACAAACTCAAGGATAGATATATGTTTCTTTATGAGAGACTCATAGAAACAAAAGGTATTGATTCTACCACGAATCTGAGAACATATGGTTGTTGCTCTAGATAATTTATTTTAGGTAACCATCTTATTTCCAAAAAGGCAAGTGGGAGAAAAATGACCTCGAATGAACTTCGAGTCAAGCAACAAACAAATGTAGGATACTTAGGAGTCTTTGGAAAAGCTCCGTACTTAGAAGCCTTTGGAAGAGCTTCATGAAGACTTTAGAAGTGCTTCAAGAGAATCCTAATACTCAAAGGACTTGAGTAATGTCTTTATAGACACCAACATTTGATGTTCAATACCTAGGTAAATCGTATAAGGAATAGAATTCAACCAAGAAAGATACATAGATATCTTGAGGAATGAAAAATATGAAGATTTTGGAAAGTGCTTCAAAAACATACGACTTACAGGTTAGCTACGACGAATTAAAAATTCCCAAGTATGGTTTGAGGCCATCAGAAACATAAGTATGGTTTGAGGCCATACAAAATGGTTTGAGGCCATTTCATCCAAAGTACCTTCATCTTAAAGAATCAAATCTATGATTTGGTTGATTTGCATAAAACATGTTTTCTAAACATACAACGTTGATTTGCATAAAGGGTTTACTCCCATTGGTTGCAAACATGATTTCAAAACATACAAAGATGATATTGTATACACATACAAAAGAGAAGCTAGATTGGTGGTTGAAGATTGTAAACAACTTCACGGCGTTGATAATGTTGAAATCTTTTTCACCAAGTCGGAATGCTTGAAATATTTTGGATAAATCTAGCAATCATTGCATATGGCAATATGACAATTAGAAAACAAAACACCTTCCTCAATTGGACTTGTAGAAAGGAATTGTGTACATCACACAATGTAAAAGTTTTGGATGCTAGATAAAAGAGCAAGCTTAAAAGTTTATTCGTAGATTAAAGCATGCAAGTGGGAATTGGAACATATTTTTTTAAGGCTATTGAGCAATCATGGCTTTATGAAAATATGGATCATCTTATAGATGAGGAGTTTAGTGGGAGCTAAGTCAAGTTTATTGGTTCTATATATATGAGATACATATCTCTCTATTGAAAATGACATTCAAATTCTAAATGGTTAGATTTGAAAGTATTTGTCAATTTTAGAACCATGGAGAAACTTAGAACATACTGGGTTAAAGATCTATTGGATAGGATCTAAAGCGTTGCTTGGATTCTGTAAAAGTAATTACTAAATCAAACACAATGGAGAGACTCAAAAGAGACTCTCAACCCATATGAGTAAGTCTAAGTTATGAATTCTTTAACTAAGTATAAAGCTAGGCTGTTATCACTAGAGTTAAGCATGAAGGACCTTGAAGAGGTGCCTTCACCTTATATCACATGGCAATGCCAAGATTTTAGCAAGATTCAGTATCTCTTGAAACAGAATAAAGCTAAAAGTCACATGGATGGATTTTAAAATGCGAATGGTTTTTGCATTACAATCAATCATGTATAATGTGATATACAGATCGTGACGAGTTTATACCAATCTCTATTGATCTGGATCAAAGATCATTGGAACAGTATCAAGAACATCCAATACATTTGGAGATGTAGGATGAGAACTTGATAAGAGGAAGTGAAGATAACTAAAGTTTTGAGGCTACATGCATTTGCCTAAGCAAAAGTTGAATCTTGTGGTTAGGCAAACCACAAACAAACACGGGCAATTAGGCGTCGTGATTAAAAGGTGGTTACATAGGTTCTAAACCATATGTGATGCATGGGAAACTGAATCAATGATTAGTTTCCAAGTTCTCAGTTGAAAGATGTATCTCCCACGTCTATGTGAACTGGTTGGAGCATTCCAAAAGGGAAGCATCATTTGAAATTCTACATAATTGAAATGAATTCATTGTTGCCTAAGAAGCAATAAAAGGGAATTGTTTTTAGTGGGAGTTCTTCAATGAACTCAGGTTGATCACAAGTCTGCTACCTGGATGATTTTCTATTTTAGATATGATTATCATTCTAAACAGCAACGAAAGACTAGATCATTCTAGAAACATATTCAAAGATCTTTTCATCTTACATCGAAAGTCTTTCGATAGAAAAGATGCTAAGGATAGCAAAGTATGATAAACTAAACCTCTGCATTGAATGATACACAACATTCATATGCAGATATGGAATCAAGTTTGAGTTCCATGAATGTTTTAATTAAGTATTGGGTGAAAGGCCTATATCTATAAAACATTAAATGCTTGATTTTGGGTTAGAGGCCCACAAATTGGTAAGCATTTGGTTTAAACATTTACCATTTATGAAATTATATTTCATATTCATTTAATTTTGGTTTAGTATTAAATGATAAGTCCATGTGATTCAAAACATTCAAATGGGATGTCAAGATGGATTCTTCGACAAAGAAACACCCATAAGTGAACTTGAATATTGAAATCACAAAAGGATCCCTAATCCAGGTCATTGAAAGGTGGACGACCAATGACTAATGAAGATTAGATTGCAAGTAGATTTTTTAGTTCTGTTTCTTGAACTAGAGTGACTGGATGTCAGAATCTTTTGCATAGATACTTATTGGATCTTGTATCGGATTGACCATGAGAACACTTTAAGAGATTAAAGTCATGTCATAGGTAGTTCTCATTAATGGTGATTAGAACCGTTCCTTAGAACATGAGCAATTATGTCTACTCGTTTGAGAATTAGTTCGCTTTGATGCTAGCTAAACGCCGCACCGTAAAAGGAGGCTATAAAAGCAGTTATTGGGCGTACTATGAATCAAAGTGAGTGTTCATAGATTGCAAGAATGGATTGTCCTCCTATCTTTGATAGGATATGGTGTTGTTGTGTAACAAGGCCTCTCGGAGAGTTAGATACTATGAAAATGCATGGCCGTGCTCTGAATGGTTAAGGCTTAACCTTCTGTAAAAGTTTAACAGTTGAGCTCTGTAATCCGAGAAACACTTCTGGACCTAATAAGGATGGCTTAGATCTTACCTTATGTTCAGCAAGTAACACTAAGCGACAAAGGAATGTGAATGCACACTTGTCTGAATGACAAGTGGGAGACTGAAGGAAATATGTCCTTCAACCAAGGTGCATTTAGTCTAATACCAAGGTTCAGATTAATTGCGAACAATTAATTCAGTGAGATCAAGTGATCGGAACAGTTAGCTGGAGCAATGCTTTCGATCAGTGAGTTCTAATGAATATTAAGCTCACAACTTACTCTTGACTGAACCTACAAGGTCACACCAATGGCACGTAACAGATCACCGGATTAAATGAATCGGAATTCATTTAATAGCTTTTCGGAAAACATAATTATACGATTTAACATTAGATCGTGAAATCGTATATCGTGATTACATATATTCGTAAGCTAGGCGAAACGAATAATCGTATCGTACGACAATGGATCGTCAAGTACGAAACGATAAATGAATTATCGAGTGATAATTAATTAAAGCAAAACACGAATGCAAGCCCACGAGCAAAGCGCAAGGAGCAAAGCGCAAGGAGACTATTGGGAACAAGATCATTGTTCCCAATAGTCTAGACTAGTCGATTAATAGTGAAAAGAACGCTTGTTTCCCTGTGGATACGATCCCTACTTCCCTTACTATTTTGTTAGTGGACTTAGGTTTATCTTTGACTAGGTGATACGACTTTAGCCTGTCAAGTATTTTTCAATTAAACGTGCAAGTAGTGTTGGAATTGGTCTCACCTGTTTCTCTCCAACTATGCCCAAGTTACTGAGCAATAACAGTTAGTGGGAGTTTAGGGAAACATGGGTAACCAACCTTAGGTAAAACTCTTCTATAAAAGGAAAAGAGTTTTCACTTTTTCAAACACACAACTGATATTTGCAAAATATATCCTAAGAGAACATAAACGTTTTAAGAGAATCAGCTTACAAAAAGAGTGTTCCTTGAGTTCCTTATTGCTATAAACTTTATTACGTACTAGAGTTTATTATCAAAATTGTATTTTGGGTTTAAAGGTTGAGTGATCCTTGAGTGACTTAGAGTTAAGTTAGAGAGAGAGAAAGAGTGAGAAAAGAGGTGCACAGTAATCAACGGGGATTGGTGTGAGGAACTCGTGTTCGAGAGGAACTCGAGTTAAAGAATGTATTTGTAATAAAGGTATTACATTAATACAAAAGAGTTGTCAGGTTCCCTTCTTGATTAGTGTCAAGTAAGGTTCCTCGGTTTTATAACTTTCTTCGTTATTGATCACTGTTTCTATATTGTTTAAATTCCGCGAGAAACTTACCCAAGTTCCCAAGAAACAATTCACCCCCTCCCCCTCTTGTCAAGTGTTCCTACTGAACTATCACAACCAATCTTAAGTTTATCAGAAAAAAAAACAAACAACAAATCCAAACTCTCTAACCCAAACCCAAACCCTCATTCCCAATCTTCTACATGGGTCGCTTCCTCCTTCCAAAACTCCATATTCTCAAAGTATTGGGTAAATTCACTCACTACTTCTCCACTGCTGCCGAAATGGCAAGACCCTGATTTCCAGCAGATGAGAATACCGAGTTGAGCAACAACGACAACGACACGACGCGAATCACATCCTCCGACGTCGACTTTTTCTCTTGAGCTTTTCCCCCTAATCTATATATTATACTAAAAGAGAGGAAATCAATGTGGTGATGACAAATGTCACTCATTGATTGGCCTCTCTTATAGATTCAAAAAAATTAAACAATTTTTTTTTTTTGTTAATTTTCACCTTATAAAGTATTTGATTCTATTTTCCTAAAAAAAATGTCATTTTATACATGGAGAATATTTTGTAAAATCTTTTCTATATTTTGTTAACAAATATAAGCAATATGATTATCTTTTTATAAAAAAATTAGTCCATTATACGGTGCACGTATTAGGATATTTTTTTAAAAAAGTTTACAATAATCTACCGATTTGTACTTACATAATACATTAGAATACAAACAAATTAGAAAATCAATACAATATGAATAAGAGTGTATAAAAAAAAGTTAATGTAGTACTCTATAATATTTTAACAACTAAATTCGATAATTATAGCCGCCAATGATTGTACTATCTTATATTTTAGACGTATTATATTTAGCAACTAAGTTCGATAATTATCATTGACATAGTAATATTTTACTACTTAAAAAAAAGTACGAAGTATGTAACTTCCTTAACATGAGAAAAACTTGCGTAATCTAATCTATCTACTACGTAATTCCACTCTATCATTCTCCCTTAGGGTTACTCTATCATTCTCCCTTAATTTTTACATTAGCTTTTATATATTCACACATTCCTCTACTTTTTCTAATTTTTTTGATGATCATTAATACTGTATGATGAACATAGTTATGTATTCCGTAGCATTTTGTTGACTTTGTTTAAATATTTACATAATACTGCCATTTTATCTATTAATCTATATACTAAACTAAAAGAGAAGAAATCAATGTGGAACTGACAAATGCCGCTCTCTAATTTGGCTCTCTTATATATGTACAAAAATACTAAAAAAAAAATTAAGTATTTGATTATATAATTATTTTTCTTATTTACACCTCATAAAAATAGTTGATTCTATTTTCCTCAAAAAAATAAATAAATCATTCTACACATGGGAATTATTTTGTAAATTATAATTTCGATCTATAATTTGGTAACAAAGACCAATATAAGATTATCTTTTTATAAAAATTTTATCCATTATATGGAATACATGGTAGGATTTTCATAAAAATTTAAAAGTAGTCTACTGATATTGGTAATTAAAATAAATGGAAATAAGGTGAACAAAACATTCCCTTAATTCCTCAATTTTTTAGATGCAACTCTTTGATTTTTGTACTATCTATTATAATCACACATCACTCTACTTTTTCTATTTTTTTGGTGATTATTAATACTATATGATGAACATAGTCATGTACGGAATACCCCGTAATATTTTTTGTATTAGTATAAATACTTGCACAATGTTGTCATTTTAAAAAAAATAATTTTTACTTATTTGATAGTTTAAGATATTAACAGTTGTTACTTATTAACAACCGTGAAAATAAAATTGGTTAATCCAAAAAAATGGAAGTAGTAAACAAGAAAATCAATGTGTAACTAACCCATGGTCCTCTCTACTTAAAAAAGCCCCACCAAATATTTTAGGCTAAACAATTGAATTATATTTTGGTCAATTTTTAACAACATATGTATACGTATTACTATACTAAAATAGAGGCAAATCGATGTGGAGCTGACAAAATGATGTTCTCTGGTCTGCCTCTCTTATAATATAAATAACTATCCTATGATAAAATAATTAATATACTTCGTATTTAATTATTTTACCTACAACATACCTTCTAATTACTTATGGTATCGTTCCTATCGTAGATGGAGGGGATGAAGATGAGAATTATAGACGGATATGAGTGTGCAGGCCTCGCCTCGCCTCAAAGTAATCTATAGCTGTATAAATTAAATGGTGTAGCTAGATGTTAAAGGGTCGGGTAATGAAGTTAATGGGGTGACTGTGCGAGTATTAACTGGGTACTACTGTCGAAGTGAAGGGTGGATGAGATCATTAAGTTTATTCTTGATACAAGAGGTGAATGAGAAAGAAAATATATTTATTTATGTACCCTTTTTGTTTTAACTGTTTTAATAAATATGACACCGAATGGGAAATAACAAATCTTTCCATCATTAATTATAATTAGAAGGATATCTATAAGCTCTATTTTGATGATAATTGTCTACCATATTTCATATAAATTTATGTTTAGATTATAAATCGTGCATCGCACGGGTATTATACTAGTTTTACTTCTATTGTCGCCCATATTCCTAAACTATTTAATTAATTTTGGAGTTGTTTGGAGTCCATCTACCAAATTAATATGAGCTTGAGAGTAATATTCAACAAATGGCTCATTTCATATTTGACTTAGCCGGGAAAAGTAATAGAAAATCCGTATCATCTTAGAGATGTTTTACATAGACTCTTCACTTGTATATTCAACCCTTTAACCCCGATTTATTGTTTTTATCGTTTGTTGGATTTTTTTCCCCTTGATACTTGTCACTGCTATGCTCTTGCCCGCAGGACTAAGATTAATTTTTTTGGTTGATTATTGGATTATTTTTTAGTTTTTTTTTCTGTTTCTAGATAACATTTATATGGCATTGACAAAATGAATGAACAATCTATGTTCTTGTGAAATTGGTGATATTATCATTCATTTGAAAATTATAACATTTGAGTAGACGGAATCAGACATGCCATTAATAAACGTATTGATGATGCATTTGTATTCTCTATAACTTACTATTGGGAGAGAGGGAGGGAAACGTATTGATGATGCATTTGTATTCTCTATAACTTACTATTGGGAGAGAGGGAGGGTAGACAAAATTAGGTGACTAAACAAAAGTGGCAAGAGAAGTGCCTAAACAAAAGTGGCCGGTTTATTGCGTGTATATGTCATGTTCATATCAGATAACTATCATGTATGTGTCAAGTTTGGATCGGTGAGTCTTAGGTTCGGGTCAAGTTCAGATCGGACGTACCTGAGATTTGGGTCAATTGCGGATTAAGTTTATGGTTGGACTTATCCGACGTATATGAGATTAAGTTTGTGGTTGGAGTTAGTTCGGTTTCAAGTATTCTTATGTTATATGGATTGAGTTCACGATCAAACGGGATCACTTTATTATTTCTAAGAAAAATACTTTTTCGGCTTTTATTACCCTGTCTTCAAATTATTTAATAAAACATGAATACATTTTCACACATCGAACTAAATTTACATTGGTAATAGTTTAATTTGGGTTACTTGAGCCAGATTAATAATGAGTAATTAAATCGAGGTCAGGTTAAATATGGTCTATTTTAGTATTTTATTTCAGGTGATTTTAGGTTACCAGGTCAATCTAGGTCGGATTATAATTTCGGATTTCAAATATGATTGGGTCAGATAGACAACAATTCGGTTGAATTCGGATTCGGGTTGTCACGTGTCGGATTAAATCGAATATCCAATTTTATCCGTTTGGGTCGATTATGATTGTTTTTTATCCGTTGGAGTCTATTATGATTGTTATCAGGTAAATATTGGTTTTCGAATTGCTATTGGATGTGGGTTCCGTTCGGTTAAAAGCTATCGGTTGCAAATTGGGTTGCGGGTCTCCTCGGATTGCTAGCGATTCGAGTTTGGATCTTGAATTAACGAGTTAAATCAAATTTCGAGTCAACGTTCAATCAATCAGGTCAATTACGAGATCCTTATTTCTCGGATATAGTATGTTCAAATGTCGGTTGATTTCGATCGATTTCTCGACCGGGCAACTTTTTGACGGCCCCATGCAAATATCCAAGTAAAGAAAGGATGAAATGAGAATTGGGCAACAAATACAAGCCCATCCAATGATCATGACCCATCAACTCAAACCACCCATCTAACGTTACAATTCTAGAACTCTCCTTAACCAATTTAAAACCAATAAACAATCCCTTGAAACTTCTAGGGTTTCATTTCATTATCCTTCCAATCCTTCACAGTTTCTCTCTCGCTCAGCTTACAGTCTTCACACTCTCCTCACATTTCTACTCATCAATTAAAGAGGTAATTAATCAGTGCTTACATTTCAATTAAAAGTTCAATTATCTGGGTTTCTGTATATTCAACAATTTTATATTCATTCTTGCTAATTGGTAAATGGGTATTTTTTTCCGGTAATTTTGAATTATGGGTTGTATTATATAGAATATTTCCTTCATCTTTGCCGGTGGATAAAATGCTGAATTTTAATCTTATTTGTTCATTCTTGCTAATGGGTTAATGGGATTTTAAAATCTAATTTGTAATTGTGGGGAGTAATGTACAGTAAATGCTATTCATTTTTGCTAACGGCATAATGGGGTTGAATGGATTTTGAGCTAATTTTGAGTTTTTGGTAGTTTTGTGGTAGATAGTGGATTAATGGGATAAGATGGAAAACAAATTCTAAATATCGATCTTATTTGTATATTATTGCTAATGGGTTAGTGGCATTTTAAAATTTATGTGTAATTGTGGGGAGTAATGTACAGTAAATGCTCTTCATTTTTTGCTAACGGCATAATGGGGTTGAATGGGATTTTGAGCTAATTTTGAGTTTGTGGTAGTTTTGTGTAGTTAGTGGATTAATGGATAAGATGGAAAACAAATTCTGGGTAGCTAATTTTGAATTGTGTAAGTAGGAAAATGGCAGCAGCTCAGCTTACAGCAGCAACTGTATCGAGCAGGGGTTTACCCACTTTTGAAGGGCTTAGGTCTTCATCGCTCAAGGTTGCTGCTTTTGTGCCGTCGAGACAAGGGCTTAGCCAGAGGTCTTTCAGCCCTCTTGTTGTTAAAGCTGCCACTGTTGTTGCCCCCAAGGTACTTTTGCTTCGTGTTGATGTAGCTATTTTTCTGCAAAACTTAGTCATTGCCTAAGAATTGGTGCTGTTGTTGTTCGAGGCTTATTGCTTAAGAATTCAGGTTTTGTTGTTGCATGGTTTACCTGTTTTTATTGATCATAGCTTGTAGTACGACTGTACGAGGCTGGTGTGGTATACATTGTATATGTTGTTGCCTTGTTGGTATCAATCAAGGGTCATGTAGAAAGGATTTCTCTTGAATGTACTGTTCGAGTGATTACATTTGATTGGAGAACGATTGGGGATTAAGTATTCAATTCAATGTTTTGTGGAAGAAATGATGGAAGTATAAAAATGGTTCTGCTGTATTTTCTACTCTGGTCATTATAATGGATGGAGTAATAATTGGAGATTAGTATTAAATTTGATGTATTGTGGTGACATTGCTGTAGAATTTTGTTCAAAGTCTGATGCTTTTATGTTTATTATTTTACCCCTTGTGAGTTTGGTATAAGTTCATGTGATTCTAGACTTCTAGTTGTGCAATCTAGAGTGTTAGTGGACTATGGTCTTGAAATTCTTATTGTTTAGATGCAAAACAAGAGTTACTTGATTATGATGTTCAAGGAATGGTCTATCTACTCGTGTAATTGTAGATTTTTTTGTCAATCATGTTTTTGGCAAATCAAGGAATCATTTAGTTCTTGGGTGTTTTTGTTAATGACAAAGGCCAATTGTGTGCGAGGCAATCACTGGATACAAATTGCTCCCTTCCATGAGGACATATTCTCCCATCATTTGTGTAGATATCCTATCAATTACAATACAGCATCTTGCTTATGCTGCTACCCTGCGTTTATACTTATAAGTGGCGTTTCAACTTATATCTGGTGTGATTTGGTGTTGACAAGAGTTCTTGCTATGGCAATCATTATTAAGGTTCTTGACGCTGAGGTCTTTTGGTCTTTGTATGTATGATTATAGTCACCTAATCATCTATGGTTTATGAATGTTCTTTCTTGACGTTTCTAATTAGGAACTCTGAATTATCTCTTTTTACCAAGTCCAATAACTATTTATAGGAGATAATACTAAAACTTAGTTTATACTCCCCCATTTCTTTAATAAGCCATCCATGATCCATGTACTCAGAGGTTGAATTCTGACTGTTGATTATTTAAAAAAAATATGATTATGGTATGCAGTGTAAGTGTAGAATTACTAGTGAAGTGGGAGCATTTATTATCTCTAGTTCTTGGAGACTGCAAAAGTCCACTAGTGATATGAATAACATACAGCGAATGCTATTGGATAGCAATGATTGTTTGATAAAACTGGGCATATTATCATTTCCTATTATCATGAAAACAAGATAATATGACTGATTATAATGATTCAAATAAACAGTATACCTCAATCAAGCCTACCGCTGATAGAGTGTTAATCAAGATCAAGGAAGCAGAGGAGAAGACTTCTGGTGGTATTTTGCTACCCTCAACAGCTGTATCTAAGCCCCAATCTGGTGAAGTGGTAGCTATTGGAGAAGGCAGGACAATTGGGAAGAACAAAGTAGAAATTGGTGTCAAGGTAACTGTTTTGTTTCTGTATGTTCAGTGCTAAAACTGCTTAAAAAATTTGTCAGCTGCTTAAAACTGTTTGGTTGACCAATAGTTTATCAATCTACTTTATTTGGTGCAGACTGGTACTCAGGTAGTGTACTCCAAGTATGCAGGGACTGAGCTGGAGTTTAATGGGTCAAACCATTTACTACTGAAGGAAGACGACATTATTGGCGTTCTTGAGACAGATGAAATTAAAGATCTTAAGCCTCTGAATGAGAGAGTTCTCATTAAGGTCAGTGCTATATGATCTTTTGTTGATATGTGGATATCTCCCTTGATAATCTTACCACCCACTGGATATGTACTACATCCTCCGATTTTTTTACTTGCACCATTTGCAATGTTACATTATTCATACACTTTTTTGTCATTTTTTTGTGATTAATACATAATAAATTATATAGTTAGGTGGGAACTTGTTAGATTCGTGTCGATATATATTTTTAAAATATCAACTTTTTATAATTTTAGCTAATGTATAATTAGAGATATTATTAATGGCTAGAGAGTTGTATTGGCAAACGTGAAACATTAAATGGTGTAAGTAAAAAAAAAAAACTGGAGGCAGTAATCGCAGTATTATTCTTATCCTTATCAGCCACTGGATATGTACCATCTTTACATGTATTTGATTAGTGATTAGATATATCATTGCAATACAAGAAAATTGTGTGAGACATTTGCTGGGTTTGGCTTAATGACTTAATCAGATGGTAAATTAGTTGACTGCAAAAGTGTTTCAAAGAGTGTTAACATGGTGTAGTATGGAGGTCACAAGGTAGATACGGAGTAGTAAACAATTGCTTATATGCGGCATCCTCTACTAAATGTTTGTATATATACCATTTTCTTCCTAACGGTGTGCAAGCATAGCTTTTACATGGAGCTTATATATACTTCTTTTTTCTCTGTTTATTTCGCCTGTTTGTGGATTTAGGCCCTGTTCTTTTGAGCTCAACTGAAATTAATTGAATTGAATGCTCCTGAACTGAACTGAATTGAAAAATAAGCCCTGAAGCTGAAATTAAGCGAAAAAGAACAAGGCAAATAGAAGCTGAATGCATAGTTGATGAATGTTATGGGTGTCAAATTTTCAGGTAGCTGAGGCTGAAGAGAAAACCGCAGGAGGTTTATTATTGACAGAAGCATCCAAGGAGAAGCCCTCAGTTGGCACTGTAATCATTCATCCGCATTTAGTTTTGACTTAATGACTACTTAATCAGATGGTTAATCCCCCCTCCCCCCCCCCCCTCTTTTTTTCTTCTTATAATCCTCATTATTACCTTTTGTCTTGGTGTACCAGGTGATCGCGGTTGGGTCTGGTCCATTGGATGAGGAAGGCAATAGGAAACCATTGTCAGTGGCAGCAGGGAACACAGTGATGTATTCCAAGTATGCAGGAAACGAGTTCAAAGGAAAAGATGGATCTGACTACATAGTTCTAAGGGCGTCCGACGTTATGGCTGTTCTTTCCTCTTAATCGCGTATCTTGAAACTATGTAAAAGGAATGTGTTTTAGGTGGTAATGATTTTTGTAGCAACATGAGTGTTGAAGTGTGTTCATATAGCTTGCAATTTTGATTGTTGAGTTTCACATTTGGCTTCAGTTTAATGTATTATTGGGCCCGAAAATTGGGTCAGTTGAAACACGGCAGACGGGTTCTGAATTTGAGGGCTGGGCTCAATGTCATGATGAGTAGGCAGTAGTCATGCATTTGTTTAGTACATGGTTGACAGGGAGATGGAAATTTTGTTCTGAAAATAAAGTGTGGAGCATGCTTCTTTAAAGTGGCTCTTTGGAAAAATCAGATGATATTTATCTTCTAGTACTCGTACTGTCGTACTTATTAAAGAATAACTAGCTTTTGAGCCCGTTCATAGAACGGGCGGTTGTATAGTGGTTGTTCAGATGTCTTTTGTTGTTTTAATTATTGAGTACTTGTGAATTTTGGTAATATATGAATTAAATAGAGGTGTAATTTGAAAGTTGGAAAAATATAAAAAATATATGTTGAATAAATATTGGATGTTAAAGGGGTGGAGTGGAAGAGACTAACGAGTATATTAAGCTATTAATAACTTAATGTTGAATAAGGGAAATGGAGTGGAAGAGGCATTAGAAGTTGTAAATCATAGAAAAAATAAAGAAAAATTGGAATAAAAACAAAATAAAATGATGGATAAAAGCAGAGATGCTACATGACTTCTAATAATGAGATTTCACATGACTTCTAATAATATATAATGTTTCTTTTTAAATACTAGGTATAGACTAGGTATAGATTAGCTTTAAGCCCGTTCTACTATATTTTAGGAAACTCAATGGACAAAAAAGGTAAATTGACATATCAAAACGATAAAGGTATAAATGTATAATACTTCACTAAAAACTTTCACTAATAATTTTGATTGTACGTAGACAAACTAATTTTTTTTTACCAATTGACTGTTGGTTCAGTGGTGATTGAGGCTGAACTTGGTAGGGAGGACCCGTGTTCGATCCCCCGCCACAACAATTGGGAGGGGAATGGAACCTATCCACTCAAAACTCGCCCCGAATCCGGATTAGCCCTAAGGGTGAACCGGATGGTACACCAAAAAAAAAAAAAAAACTAACTAAAATTTTCAAAACATGCATTACTTTATGGAATATATCATGAGCTCCCACAAGAATTCAAATACATTATTAATTGAGGAGTATATCTTTTTATCCAAGGAGTACGGAGTAACTAAGTTAAGCATATGTATTATTTGGATTAAAACAAAGAAATTCAGAAATCTTTAATATGCTAAGAAATTCACCATTGTTGTTTGTTGGAATAAAAACTACGTTTTAGTTGTTAAGTATATATGAAGTTTCGCACCCTATCCTTTGTGTCACAATCAAGAAAACTACCAAAAAGAAAAATGACTAAGAATTAAGAGTTGTTGATCAAGCTAACCAAACGTGATATATCAAAATTCTGGAAAATATCAAAGACTAAACCATTTTTGTAAAACTTGTAATTATGCTTATTTTGGGGTGAGGTAGTAGTAGATGTCATACAGATTTCAAAACAAAATTGCATTCATATTTGTCGGTTTTTGAGTCGTTTGTAAAATAACTTGAAATATGATGACGATTGAGGCAAGTCAGGCCACGAGATGCAAAGAAGATGCACCGTTGACTTAAATGGGCTAAATAATGAATATAATGGAAACATTAATTAATAACAACCTCATTAGAAGAAATATTTTTCCAAAAAACAATGGGGTACCAGCATAAGTTGGTGGAGTTGGTGGGGAACTCACCTTGTAACTTGGAGGTCACAAGTTCGAGCCCCATCAACTACGAAATGCTTGGGAGTGGCTTAAGCGATGACCTGCGGAGCTGGGCTGGTTAACCTGTGCTAGGTGCTGGTTCACTTAGGGTCCCTTCTTTTTACCTATTTAAAAAAAAAACAATGGGGGTGGGTATGAATTAGAAGTTCATAGCATCATTTTGTTAGGTTATGATACATATGAATAAACATAAATCATGCGGAAAAACCCATAAAGCCAGGAAACATATTATTTACACATAATCATTTAGCATAATTCAGATGCATACACTTTGTAGCGTGCCCTCCCTAGCTGCGCCCGAACCGAACAAGAACAAATATTTAGGACTCCAAGTATCGTCCCTCCGTAGATGTGAGGGGGTCGAAAAAAGCACGAGGCTAATGCGTGACCTCGTCCCTCGTGGGTGTGACGATTCTTTTTTTCAATCAAGTGTAATTGGATTTCCTGTGAGTTTACACCCAATTGACTAGTAGTATAGGAGTCGCCATTCAGTTTTTAACGACAATGAGAAAAACTGACAAAACCCGGTCATCGTGACATAAAGGGAGTGCAATTATGTTTGACCACGACGGCCGTAGGTTCCCTTGTGATCCCTGGTGTGCGGATCTCTCAACATACACCCGCAAGGTAGAGATTGAGGGTTCGGGGGACTGTAACTACCGAGAGGAGTACTTCGCTCGTCGATAACTCCAGAGGCAGGATATCCTTACTAGCTCAGCATAAATAATTGAAGGGACATGCGTTAACTATTAAATTAATCTGAGTTGATTTTAGCAATATGCAACATATAATACTAGTTCGATCGCGATTATCTGATTTAGATTGCATTAAGGGACCTAGCATGATAATCCAATTTCCCAAAAATATTATATTTGTTAGGCGTGATAGAACAATCAGATTTAGTTAGTTTAACAGTTCATAAAAAGGGCGAGGAAAGCAATTAAATCATCGAGAAGGGACACATTACGACGCAGCCTTGAGAGGTGCGTCACGGTTCTCAGGAGACTAACCACTTTTACTTTGCTATTTCTCCTTTTTATTTAACGAATCTCAATTATGGGACAGGACGTTCTGTTCGATTTATGGATCGATTGCGACAGAACGCGTGAACAATTTCGCAGCGTGAGGCTTAGGCTAAGGGTTGGAGTCAATACTCAGAATATAATTGTGTGTTGTGTGTTCTTTTCACGTCGAATTTGGGGCTTTATTTATAGGGAAGAGTTCGTGGAAAGATAGAATTGCAGAGTTCTAATCCACAAAGAATTAGGAAAAAATACGTACCCAGGTATTATCAGCGCCCAGGCCTGGGCGCCGAAGATTTCGGCGCCCAGAGCCAGGCGTTGAAAATAGGGTCTGGGCTGTTTTCTTAGTCAGATTCGGATTCCTGAAATCCGTAGAGTTTGAAACTTAATCGAGTCTTTTAGTGCGTATCAATTTCATGACGGAATGCGTCTGGGCCCGTTACGAACTCTAGGCTCGTTAGGATTTTAATTAATACGTAACTCTTATTTCCGAATCATATTAGGAAAAGGATTCTCGCAGTTTTCTATCTCATTTAGGATTTATGTTGGAATGCAACATCTAATTCTGACAGGTTTCTATCCTTTATGATTTGCCACTTTTAGAAGCTACCCTTTACGGCAGTTACTATTTTTGGCAGGTTTCTATAAATAGCAGTTTTCTATAAATATCAGGTTTCGGGTGAAATGAAAAGGGGAATTGAGATTCGTTTATTTTATAGGAGATGCGTTGTCAAGTGGAGATTTATTCTTTCATCATTGAACCTTTCCCTTTCGGGAATGGGGACAAAAGTAGGTGTCTACAGTAGATAGTCCACAACACGTCCGGATCCGCCTTAAGCTTGACCAACTAGAATCGCCCTTAAGGTTACTAGGATTTTCGGCTATTTGGGTTGCAAGTGTTTGGCTGATTTTTGCTTGAAAATCTTACCTTTTGAATACTTCAAATCTCGATATAAATTGTGAACCCAGGCCACATATTTATAGGGGTATGGAAAGAGAATTGGAATCCTACTAGGATACGAATTAATTAAATTAGAATCCTAGTAGAACTCTTATTTAATTAATTTATCTTTTAGGATTAGGAATTTAATCATATATCGAATCCTGATAGCTTTAGGATTCGTATAGCACGCACACGAGCATCGCACGAGCACCGCACACTCGCGCAGGCCTTGCGACCCACGCTGAGCGCACATCGCCCCGGCCCATGCTTGCTGCCTGTGTCCGCGCGCGCGCCCAAGGGCTTGGCTGGGCTTGGCCTTGCGCTGGGCCTTGGCGAGGCTTGGCGTGTGTTGGTGATGCGTGTGGCTTGCTGGGCGATGGCCTGGCTTCGTGCTGGGCCTTCGTCTAGCAAGCCTCGTCCGATGCTAATTCGTACGATACGCTTCCGATTAAATTCCCGATTCCGGAATTCATTTCCGATACGAACAATATTTAATATTTCTGATTCCGGAATTAATTTCCGTTTCGAACAAATATTTAATATTTCCGTTTCCGGAATTATTTTCCGATTCCGATAATATTTCCGATTCTGACAATATTTCCGTTTCCGGCAATATTTCCGTTTCCGGCAATATTTCCATTTCCGATAATATTTTCTGATACGTACCATGTTTCCGTTTCCGGCAACATCTACGACTTGGATAATATTTATATTTCCGATACGATCCATATTTCCGTTTCCGGAAATATCATCGTTTCCGGAGTATTCATTTCTTGCTTGTGACGATCTCAGCTCCCACTGAAACCAAGATCCGTCGATTCCGAATATCCATAGATGGAGTATTTAATTAAATACTTGATCCGTTTACGTACTATTTGTGTGACCCTACGGGTTCAGTCAAGAGTAAGTTGTGGATTAATATAATTAATTCCACTTGAACTGAAGCGGCCTCTAGCTAGGCATTCGGCTCACTTGATCTCACTGAATTTATTAACTTGTTAATTAATACTGAACCGCATTTATTAGACTTAATATTATATGCATACTTGGACCAAGGGCATTATTTCCTTCACATTTAACTTCCACCCACCTATAGGAAAATAGTAAAATTCTTCAAAAGGAAGTGTTGTGGGATCTTTTACGGTGATGACGTGTCACGCGTTCCTCGGAGGTATCAAGTGTGAGCTGGCACGAACCTCTGGCAACCTGCAAAACAAGAATATTCCCGTAGGAATATTCCTTCCGATGCTTAAGTAAGTATAAGCTAGAGAGAGAAGTAAGTTGTAGAGAGAAGGGAGAGCAAAGATAGTTTTAGGTTGGTGAGAATGAACTCCCTCTGATGCTAACCTTGGGATCTGAGCCTTTTATAGGGCTAGGATTTTTGGGGAAATGATCCCTCATCCCTATCTGTGGGATGTGTGCTCCGTAGGATTAGGGACATGTGTCCTTCTGTCAAATGGCCTTTTAGCAAGTTGGGCTAGAGATCGTGGGCTTCCTTAACTAAGGTTGTGCCCTTGTTTTTCCTGAACACCAAGGTCCAGGCCTGCTTCTTGGGCTTGAGCCATGGATTCGTTCGCCTAGTCATCATGACCTCTTTGGGCCTTAAGGTGGCAACTATTAGGCCCACATCATTTGCCCCTCATGAGGGGTGAAAACAGACGTTAGTTTTCACTGCTCTTGGATTGTTCAATAAGGTGACGACGCGTGGCAGGGGTAATCACTTCTTACCCCTCTATATATAAGTGACCATTTCGAGTGAATTTCCCCCTCATTTCTAGCGATCATTTGAGAGCCATAGGAGAAGGCGATTTCCGGTGTCTAACATCCAACAGGAGACACTGTAGCGCCGCCACAATCCTCAAGGTCCTGTTCTTGCAGTTCTTCATCAAATTTCTTTGAAAACTTTCCCTTCGATCTATCAGGTAACACTCACTTTTGGAAAAATTTGTTTGTTGATTTTGGTCCTTCCTAGTTCCCTATTCTTATTAATGATGTGAGGACTACGTCAAAACTGAGGGCGGCGACCTGCCCTTTTGACGTCTTCTCTTTCCAAGTAATGCCCCTCGTCTTGAGCCAAATCTTCAGCCTGTGCAGGGTATCATGGTGGGAATAGAAGATGATCCACAATTTGAAGGGGATTCTTCTTCTCCCATGGAGGTGGACGTCCCCTCAAACGAGCGCGTCGATGGTGCGCCAGCGGGCCCGTCAGGTGGAGAAGAAGGTCACCTCCACCCCAGTGAGATCTTCCCACTTCAGCCGTGGCTGACTTTTCTCACTGCCAAGGGTAGGGATTATGGGGCGTCTCTGAATCTGGGTTCCGAGTACAAGTTCCGCATGCCGGCTGGCATGGATTGCACCAGCTTTGGACTAGTAGAAGGGGAGTTTGCCGTGTACAACTCATTTCTGAAGCTTGGCATGAGATTTCCTCCTCAACCTTTTGTGGTGGAGTTGTTGGACGGCTTCAACATTGGTCTGAACCAAATGTCTCCCAACTCCTGGGCTGGCGTTTTTGGCTATATTGCCCGTTGTGAGCTTGAGGGTATTACTCCCTCCTTCCCAGCATTCCTGAGGATGGCCTCCATGTCTCAGGTTCCCAAATCCGCCGAGGGTTGGCCGATTCTTACTTACAAGGGCGCTTATCGGACGGTGATGGGCAAGGCGTCCAAGTGGCATCACTGGAGGAAGAAGTGGGTGGTTATCAAAACCACCAAGTTGGAGATGTGCAAGCGGATGAGGCGTTGGACTCTTAAGCCCAATTTTGTTGGAAAAAGCGGCTCTTTTTCCTCCGGTTTCCGCCGTTCTCTAGAAATGGATCTCGTCTTTGTTCAAGGCCAAGCCGCTCATAGTTAAGACCAAGATGGCTTACATACCCGAGGGGTGGTTGCCTCATTTGGATCAACTGGCCGATCCCATTTTCCTCTCGGCTGTGGGCTTGTGTCCGTATATGCCTAGAGGTAATGTATTTGTACCTTTAGATCTTTCGCTGTTTTATCAATGCTTTACTCTGTAGTAACGTCTTTCTTTGATTTTCAGACGAGGCTATGGAGAAGCTGGATGATGCATCCAAAGGATGGATGGATATGCCGTCCTGGCTGGCAAAGGTACTTGACGCCAGCACCTTTGAGGCTTTGCAGCGTCAGAAGGCGGCTGAGCAAGCCGTCCCAGAGCAGGTGGTTCATCATCCTCCTACTGAGGAGAAGAAGGTATTGTTCAAGCCTTCCTAAGCATGTGATTTCCTTCGATGTTTGCAACTTACGTGTCTTTGTTTCTTCAGAGTTCGAGGAAGGCGGCCTCGGACGCGGCACCTTCTTCCAAGCGCAGGGCTGGCGACACAGGGAAACCAGTCTTCAAGTCAACAGCTTCGAAGGCATCCAAGGTGTTCGCTGCACCTCAGACTGCATCCGCTTCTCCTAGCTCTCAGAAAGCTAGAGCGGCGGTTGATCCTCTTGGGGGAATTGCTGTAGCCGTCCGCCGGAATACTCCTCTGAAGGCGCGGAGAGGGCTATGAATTCTGGTGGTAAGTTTTACTCCAACATCGTAACCACTTGCCGTTCCTCCTCTAGCAGTTCTATAGTCTCTCCCAGAGATTCTAAGGCCGTTGTTTTTTCCATAGAAATACTCGACCCTCAGAAAGACATTGATGCTGAATTGGATCAGATCCCTTCTTCAGGCGGGTTTAACTCTCATGACCGGAGGCGGATAATGACTCTGATGCGCAATGTTATTCCTCCCAAGTATGCTGAGACCCTTCCTGAGGCGGTCGAGAATCAGCTTGCCACCATGCAGTCCTCGGCGCTGGATGTAAGCTTTATTATGCATTTATTATTTATATATTATCATTTTCTTCTCTCTTTTTTTTAACTCTTGCTGTTTTGTGTAGATGTTTATCCTGCTGGACTCGCTAAAGAAGTGGCGCACTGCTTTGGTGCATGAAGAGGCTCGACACCGTCTTCTGGCCAGTCAGTGCAGCGATCAGCATTTTGCCGAGTTGGAGAGACTTCGTTTTGACAGGCGGGAGGAAATCGACGCTGTGACCAAGTCCCTGACCTCCCAACGTGCTACGAATACGCACCGCCTTAAACAGATCGATCAGCACTTTTCTCAAATTAAGGATCGATCAGCACTTTTCTCAAATTAAGGATTTCGATTTTAGATGCCCGTGTCATATGTCTGAGTAGGGTTAGCCTTGGTTAAGTGCCAAGTCCTATTGACAATGTCTGATTTTTTTTTTCAAAGGGGATTCGCAAGCACTTGAATTACCATGAACGGGTGCCCTGAGTTCGAAGGAACGATGGGGCGATGCCGTAGAACAATCCTCTTTATTGCAAGCTTACTGCCTTTACTACTTGTTGGCGATTATGACTGTGTCTAGTGGTGAAAGAAGGTCTTAAAGTGAGTTACTTTGCTTTAGGGAGGGTCAAGTCGAGTACTTTAGAGGTCATGGACGCTCGCGCTAGCCCCCATTCAATTGAGGCAAAGCGATCTTTTGAGTATTGGCTAAGTGCCTAGGAGTGTGAGTGCTCCTTCTGGCAAGGGTACGTGCCCTTATTATTTTTCGATGTGTGCTTATTTTGGCATCTTGATGGCTTGGATTCTTGCTTTGACTTAAATTTTTCTTTCGACTTGGATTGCAAGTAATTAAATTTCAATAAGGGACTTTTTATTCGTGTTATTCTATAGGCTTTAACATCTTTGCAAATTGGTTGGACCGAATCATGGATTGCCTACGTATCCGCCTTAAATAGATTTAATTTGGAATCAGGTCTTGCGTAGTTCTTAGCCTAGAAAATGGTTTTTTAGAATGCCGATTTTAAACAAGTACGTTCTGAGGTGGAAACATATTATTTGAAACGGTAGAATAAGTGAAGTTTATTATTATTTTAATCTGCTGCCTTGCCGTAAGACAAAAATTTGTTTTATATTTTTTTTTGAGTACATGTATTTTTCGGTGGTACGTATATCTGAATACGTGCTGTACCCCTCCAAGTGTTCGTTATTGTTCCGTGTATGTGCGGATAAAATGACGAGCACTTCTGGACAAATTTTAGCAAGCAGAGAGATTCAGCGCCCAGGCTGGGGCGCTAAAGATTTCGGCGCCCAGCTGTGGGCGCTGAAAATGATTTCTGGGCGGATCTTTTTTGGTGCGTTAAATGCTTCTTTTTCTTTTTAGACTAACTTTAGAGGCGCTTTACAAAGTTTCTTTTTTATTATTTATTACTTTTGGTACTTTTCAATTGTCTTCTTTTTTTTTACTTGTGACTCAAGACGGTTTGAAAGATGGGTTGAATGAGATAGGATAATTTGTATAGGTATTGGTCAAGCATGAGGGTTATATCTGCTAGGACTCACAATTTGCAACCTCAAGCTAGTGTCACGAGTTTACATCAATCAAGGCCAATGAGTAGCATGGGGACGGCTCAAGGATATATCAACAAGATGTATCCACACAAGTTATATGGTCATTATGCTAATGGTGGTGTAAGAACAGGTTTGGGCTTTGGAAATAATGGGTATGACGCACGTGTCAATGGCCGTGCGTGGTTTGCAGTTGACAACAAGTTCAAGAACAAGAGTCGAGGTAATGGTTTCTTGGGTTATGGCAATGAGAGCATGGATGGGTTAAATGAGCTGAACAGGGACCCCAGAGCGAAGGCGTCTAAGAGCATAAGGATTGGAAAGGGTAGACATCGTAGAATTTTATGATTTGGATTGGTTGACTCAATTCTTTTCCTTCGTTTACTTGGGTAAATGTTGCACTACGGGATAAGTATTCCATGGCTTGCTCTTTTCGCTCTCCCTTTTCTCTTTCTCTTTTTTCTTTCTGCTCGGGATTTCTCCCCAACATAAACCATTCAGAAAATTTTATATTTGGGCTAAAAGGTAGATGGTTGTGGTCTTTGAGTCACGAGGGGAGACTGAGTGAGCCTCGTTTGGTAGGCCTATAGTGGACCTTTAATTTTAGCGGGCCTAGGGTGGAACTTTAGTTTTAGTAGGCCTAGGGTGGACCTTTAAATTGTCTTACTTTGCAAGCGTATTTAGTCGTTTCTAAAATGTGCAAATAGCGTAGATTCAAAATGTTGTTTTTACTTTATTGAAATTTAACGAAAGAATTACATCGAAAATAATTTTTTTTGCTTCTTTTCAGATTCCAATTTTCGGGATTTAATTGGAAGTTGTGATTTAGACTCGAACTTTCATTAATCTTTCTGATCATAACCCGTGTATGAATACAAGGAGGTGGCCTAGACTCAAAATAATGATGTGGCGTAAGCCTATAACACTTGACCAAGCGACTCTCAGACTTAGGCTAATTGGACCATAACTTTCGTTGGTTGACACTTTAGATTTTTAACCCTTGGGTGTTCATTTGTCAAGCGCCATTTTGCTTAATGTTGGCAAGGTAGTTAGTTGGGGAGATCGAATTTTTTATTTTTGCAAGACTAGAATCATTAGTGCGGCTTCCCTCTTAGTGTGTATTGCTTTACCCCAATGGTAGCCTTATGGTATGCCGATTTGGGTATTTTCATGGTTCGTCATGTTGCATTCATGGAAAATCTTTTAGTCCGTACTTAGGAGTACTTTAAGGAGAGAGTGGCTCGAGAGGACTATGATAGTCGTGACCCAATGTGATCATAAGCCTTGAGGCCATTAATTTTTTGCCAATGGTATTGACACCTTAGGTTCACTTTGGGGGTTGTGCGACTATGGGGGAATGATTTTCAGAATGTGATTGTTTCCATTTTGCAAATACTATAATATATTCTTTTTATTGGTGGGAGAGAGTATTGAGGCCGTAGATTTTTAGCAAGGGATTACAATTACATAGGGGTTCTTATTGATTTAAATGTTAGGAAGGGAGACTCAATATGGTTTAACCTTTTAACTTGCAGAACGACACCAAGCATTAGGACCGATTCTATGGATAACACAACTAAGACTTAGGATTTAGATTGTACTTTGGCATAGCCTAGTCTAGACTCGGATTTTTTTATTTTTTTATTTGAACATTATTTTTTTCTTGAAGACTTTCTTCGAACATCATTTTTTGAATACTTTGCCCATGTGACATTCAAGGTTATTTCAATTAGCGTGCTCGGTTTTGGTGCCGAACATTGTCGTCATAGGAGGCCTAACAACGACACAAAGAGTTATTTATTACTATTTTTTTAGTCGCTTTTAGAATCGAGTGCCTTTTCATACGCCCTCGCAGCAATTTTTTACGAAAAGTTTTTTTTTGCTACGTATTTTCTTTATGCGCGGGCACCGAGGCTGCTGTGCCTAGCAACTTCAGCGCCCAGCGTAGGGCGTGAGAAATTTTGGCGCCCAGAGAGGGGCGTTGAAAATGCGTCCCTGGATGGTTCTGGTTTTTTGTTTGCGTATACTTTTGTTTTTGCGACTTTAATTTTGCGTGCTTGCCTTATAACGTCCTTTACGCGTTGTGCAGCGTTTGTGGGATTCGTTACAGGCCATCCCGAGCGTCGCTTATTTTTGTGGCGATCGTTCGGGTTTGCGGAACACGTATTTTGGTATAACTCTTTGGCCAATTGGTTTATGAATGTTTGGGCAATTTTTTAAGGTCGTTGGTTTTCTAGGATTGTTTGGCACACACAATCATATATTTCGCTACACATAACTAACATTACATCATGAGGCAATAATAACATGTCATGTAGTTTTATGATAGGCTTCTATGGGTAGTATTTGCGCCTGGCTTGGTACCGCTTCTATCGCAGAACCAACACATGCCCCGGTCGAGGTAGTGCCTTCAGCAGACGAATTTCGCCCAAGAGGCCAATCACGATGTAAGCCAAGGGGGCATGCACCAATGAGAGGGACCTAGTGGGCGAGCGATTGGGTTTGGGACGGGTGTACTACTAGCGAAAGTGCCGAGTGGAAAACATTCGAAGCGTATGTACCCCCCGGTTGGCGATGGGTATCCTTAGTCCCAACTCCCGAGATGAAACATCAAGGGAGCCAAGATTCGTTATGCGGTTCTGTCCGTTCACATTAATATGCTGATTTTCAGGTCGTCCCAACTTGATGGGGAAATAAACGCGGGGTAGGATCGTTTCACCCTTCGGCTATTTTGATTACCTACGAGCACGAGTATTTCCTTCACTATCCCCAGCGGAGTCGCCACTGTGAGGGGGTCGAAAAAGCACGAGGCTAATGCGTGACCTCGTCCCTCGTGGGTGTGACACTTCTTTTTGTCAAATCAAGTGTAATTGGATTTCCTGTGAGTTTACACCCAATTGGCTAGTAATATAGGAGTCGCCATTCAGTTTTTAACGACAATGAGAAAAACTGACAAAACCCGGTTATCGTGACATAAAGGGAGTGCAATTATGTTTGACCACGACGGCCGTAGGCTCCCTTGTGATCCCTGGTGTGGGGATCTCTCAACATACACCCGCAAGGTAGAGATTGAGGGTTCGGGGGACTGTAACTACCGAGAGGAGTACTCGCTCGTCGATAACTCCAGAGGCAGGATATCCTTACTAGCTCAGCATAAGTAATTGAAGGGACATGCGTTAACTATTAAACTAATATGAGTTGATTTTAACAACATGCAACATATAGTACTAGATCGAGCGCGATTATCTGATTTAGATTCTATTAAGGGACCTAGCATGATAATCCAATTTCCCAAAAATATCATATTTATTAGGCGTGATAGAACAATCAGATTTAGTTAGTTTAACAGTTCATAAAAAGGGCGAGGAAAGCAATTAAATCATAGAAAAGGGACACATTACGACGCACCCTTGAGAGGTGCGTCATGGTTCTTAGAAAACTAACCACTTTGACTTTGCTATTTCTCCTTTTATTTAACGAATCTCAAGTTATGAATCAGGATACGTTCTGTTCGATTTATGGATCGATTGCGACAGAACGCGTGATCAGTTTTTGCAGCGTGAGGCTTAGGCTTAGGGGTTTAGGGTCAATACTCAGAATTAATAATTGTGTGTTGTGTTCCTTTCACGTCGAACTTAGGGCCCTATTTATAGAAAAGAATTCGTGGAAAGATAGTATTGTAGAACTCTAATCCACGAGGAATTAGGAAAGAACACGTCCCAGGTATTTTCAGCGCCCAGGGCTGGGCGTCAAAGATTTCGGCGCCCAGCTCTGGACGTTGAAAATAGGATCCAGGCAATTTCAGCGCCCAGGGCTGGGCGTAGAAATTGATGTTTGGGCCGTTTCTTTGTCAGATTCGGACTCTTAGAATCCGGAGTGTATGAGACTTTAATCGAGTCTTTTAGTGCGTATTAATTTTATGATGGAATGCATCTGGGCCCGTTACGAACTCTAGGTTCGTTAGGATTTTAATTAATATGTAACTCTTATTTTCGAATCGTATTAGGAATAGGATTCTCTCGCAATTTCTATCTCATTTAGGATTTATGTTGGAGTGCAACACCTAATTCTGACAGGTTTCTATCTTTTATGACTTGCCACTTTTAACAACTACCCATTACGGCAGTTACCATAAATAGCAGGTTTCGGGTGAAATGAAAAGGGGAATTGAGATTCGTTATTTTATAGGAGATGCGTTGCCAAGTGGAGATTTATGTTTTCATCATCGAACCTTCCCTTTCGGGAATGGGGACAAAAGTAGGTGTCTACAGTGTCTTCATTAAATAACATGACGCGCAGAGTTGGTTCACACATTTCAATAGGTAGGACGGCTTCAGCTCCATAAGCTAACAAGAATGGTGTTTCTCCTGTGGATTTTTTTTCCGTGGTCTGTATAGACCATAAGACATTAGGTAACTCGTCGGCCCATAAGCCCTTCGCCTCATCAAGCTTCTTTTTCATCCCTTCAGAGATGATTTTGTTGAATGCTTCTACCTGTCCGTTAGCTTGGGGGCGGCCTACTGATGCAAAACATGCTGTGATACCATGGTCAGCCAACCAATCTTCCAATCTGGGCGTCTTGAATTGTGGCCCGTTGTCAAAGACAATAGACTGAGGCACGCCGAATCTTGTGATGATGTTTTTCCAGATGAATGCTCTCACATCTTGAGCCTTAGTGTTTTTCAAAGCTTCAGCTTCTACCCACTTGGTGAAATAGTCGACGGCAACTATCACATAACGCAATCCACCTGGTGCCGTCGTGTAAGGACCTAATAAGTCCATCCCCCATTTGGCAAATGGTATAGGGCTGGTGATTAGTGTCAGTCTCTGTGCTGGCCGTCGAATTAGATGAGAAAATCGTTGACATTTATCACACCGCTTAACCAAGTCAAGAGCATCTTCTTTGAGAGTGGGCCAATAGTATCAAGTTCTTAGGGCTTTTTCTGCCAGGGCCCTCCCTCCTATGTGAGAGCTGCATAATCCTTGATGAAGATCTTCCATTACTTGATGCCCCTTCTCGGGGGTTACGCAGTGAAGAAGAGGCCGCAAGAAAGCTTTTTTGTATAGAGTCCCGTTCCATATCTCGAACCAGGTACTTTTCCTTTGTAATCTTTCTGCCTGCTTGGGATCATCAGGGAGTACTCCATTCATTTTGAAATTAACAATATCATCCATCTAGGTGGCTGTTCGGTCTAAGATGTCTGTTCTCGAGGCGTCAATGCTTTTGAGCTGTTTTACTTCCCAAAACACATGACGTGGCGTATTGCAGGATGCTGATCTTGCCAGTTTGGATAGAGCGTCTGCTTTGTTGTTTTCAGACCGGGGTATATGTTGTATCTCAAATTTAGTCAGCTGCTGAACTTCCTGGCGGACCTTTTCCAGATATTTTATCATGGCGTCATCCTTGGCTTCATATTCTCCTTTTACCTGACTGACGATTAGCTGTGAGTCGGATAAAACCAGGACGTCTGCCTCCCCTGCTACTTTGCTCATCTGGATTCCGCATATCAAGGCTTCGTATTCAGCTTCATTGTTTGACGCCTGTGAGGGGGTCGAAAAAGCACGAGGCTAATGCGTGACCTCGTCCCTCGTGGCCGTGACGTCATCAGATCAAGTGTAATTGGATTTCCTGTGAGTTTACACCCAATCGACCAGTAATATAGGAGTCGTCATTCAGTTTTTAACGACAATGAGAAAAACTGACAAAACCCGGTTATCGTGACATAAAGGGAGTGCAATTATGTTCGACCACGACGGCCATAGGTTCCCTTGTGATCCCTGGTGTGGGGATCGCTCAACGTACGCCCGCAGGGCAGAGATTGAGAGTTCGGGAGACTGTAGCTACCGAGAGGAGTGCTCATCGATAATACTCCAGAGGCAGGCTATCCTTACTAGCTCAGCATAAATAATTGAAGGGACATGCGTTAAACTATTAAACTATTCTTAATTGATTTTAGCAATATGCAACACATACCACTAAATCGATCGTGATTATCTTATTTAGATTGATTTAAGGTACCTAGCATAATAATTCAATTGTCCAAGGTATTATCTTATTAGGCGTGATAGATCAATCAAATTAATAGTTTGACAAGTTTATAAAAGGGTGATGAAAGCGATTAAATCATATGAGGGACACATTACAACGCACCCTTGAGAGGTGCGTTGTGGTTCTCAGAAAACTAACCACTTGGCTTTGCTATTTCTCCTTTTATTTAACGAATCTCGGGTTTCTAAGCAATGTTCCAGTATTTAGGCTTAATTCATCAAGCTACAAGGGGCAAGACGCGTTCTGTTCGACTTTTGGGTCGATTGCGACAGAACGCTGGATCAATTTTGCAGCGTGAGGCTTAGGTTTAAGGCTAGAGTCAATACTCAGGTTATGGAATCGTGTCGTTTTCACGTCGATTTTAGGCTGTATTTATAGGAAAAGGGTGTGTGGAAAGATAGATTTTAAGACACGAATCCAAAAAGAATCCGGAGATAAAACGGCCCAAGCATTTTCAGCGCCCAGGGCTGGGCGCCGAAGATTTCGGCGCCCAGATCCAGGCGTTGTAAATGGGATCTGGGCCGAGTTCTTTGTCAGATTTGGACTCTTAGAACACGGAGCTTTTGAGATTTATCCGAGTCTTTTAGTGCGTATTAACTTATGACGGAATGCGTCTGGGCCCGTTACGAACTCTAGGTTCGTTAGGAATTTAATTAATACGTAACTCTTATTTTCGAATTATACCAGGAATGCTAATTCTATATCTTTTAGGATTTATGTTGGAGTGCAACACCTAATTCTGACAGGTTTCTATCTTTTATGACTTTGCCACTTTTAACAACTACCTTTTACGGCGGTTACTATTCTTAGCAGGTTTCAATAAATAGCAGTTCTGGCTGAAATGAAAGGGTGATTGAGATTCTTTATTTTATAGGAGATGCGTTGCCAAGTGGAGATTTATGTTCTCATCATCGAACCTTCCCTTTCGGTAATGGGGACAAAAGTAGGCGTCTACAGTTAGCCCCCACTTTGACTGAGTCTCGAGATGAGACGATGGTCAAAGTACTAGACGGAGTGCGTCATACAAGCCATGGTGTATGTGACCTGTTTTGCGAGGGTCTGACGAGCCCCCGAGTGATAACATTTGACTAAAGGGTCATCACTTGAAGTGTTAACACATTCCTCACGCGTCATTGGAATTTGTTAACCGATAGTATAAGAACTCCCTCACTTTGTCATTGGAAGTGTCTAAAAGATGTTTTTGAAATCGAAACTATAAAGTGTAACTAGGCCTGGCCAAGACCAATCACGAGGTAAAATGTTTTAAAGATTCTCATTTTCAGGGTTAGCTAGACGAGAAAACCCCCTTGTTTTTATAGGACGTAAAACGAAGGAAAATCCAGCACATCGCTCCTTTTTTGGAAAAACGGAAAACCAATCCTTTGATTTTTGGAAAAGGGAAACCATCCTTTGATTTTTGGAAAAGGGAAACCATCCTTTGATTTTTGGAAAAGGGAAACCATCCTTTGATTTTTGGAAAAGGGAAACCAGGAAAAGTTATCGCTACAGCGACTAAGGACCTGCGCGGTTAGTGGCGCAGACCCCGCCCGCTGAAGGTGGGCGAGCCTGTCCGCTGAGGGTGGACGCCCCGTCCGATAGAAGTGGACGAATCTGTTTTGATGTTTTGAAAATAAGGACCTATGCGGTTTGTGACGTAGACCCCGCCCGCTTGAAGGTGGGCGAGCCTGTGTTTGTTTTGAAGATTTTATTTTCTTTTCATTTTCGAAAACTGAGGACCTGCGCGGTTAGTGACGCAGACCCTGCCCGCTGAAGGTGGGCGAGCCCTGTCCGCTAAGGGTGGACGCCCCGCCCGCTGGAGGTGAGCGAACCTGAATTCGTCTTTTCGATTTGGGACTCGCGTGGTACGTGCCGGGATCTTGCCCGATTGAGGTGGGCAAGTCCCTATTTCATTTGTTCTTGTGATTTCTTTTGAGAATTTCTTTTTATTCATTCTTGTAAGAGCGAATTCTTTCGAGGGATGCTCGGATTTAGTTGCAACCTGAATGTGGGTTGACAACGTGCTTAGACGGACCATTGTCTCGTGGTCATCATCTTTTCATGGTTTTGAGCTAGTCTTTACAGCTCAACTCTGCTACTACCTGGGTCCTTGATTAGGGGACTATGTATAAGTATCAACGGCGACCTTTGTCTTGAGGTCTTAATCCGGTTTTATCTTTTGAGATTATCCAAACACGGGACTTCGTACAACGTAGTCTGGGAATATTGCTTTAACTTTGCATACTCTCTTTTGAAATATATATTTTCTTTCGAGCCCCCAAGCACTCGTGCTTGACGGTTAGTTCTTGTCAAAGAGGTTCTGTAATACCTCGTATTTTTATAATATTTATAAATATATTTTATTATATTTATAAAGAATTTTACGATTTCCTATCATTTAAATAATATTTAAATGCATTTTATTTAATGTATTTTAATTTAATTAGAATATTTATTATTTTAATTAATTGCGAAACGAATTTAATTCTTGAGTCGGGAAATTAAATGAGTTGCAAATGATTTTTAAAGCTTTGGGTTTTAAATAAAAAGTCCAGTTCGTTTTATTAATCAAGCCCAATCCAAACATTTTAATTTAAATCCTAAGCTAGCCCAATTCATTTAATTCCTAAGCCCAACTCAAATACCCTAAGCCTAGCCCATCAAGGGATTAGGGAGCCTATAAATAGACTCCCCCATCATTAAATGAACCCCTAAAATTTCATAAAGCCCCTTTTTGCTTTGCTTGCCCCTCACTCCATCTCTCCTCTCTCTTTTGCTCGGCACCGGCACGCCCTCAAGGCTCGTGCCCTCGTGCTGCGCCCGCACGCCCGCACGGCCTCGTGCTCTCGTGCCTGCTCTCGCCCACATCACTCGCCCTCGCCTCTCCTCTCTCGCTCGTGCACTCGTGCACACCTGCTGCCCCTCTCTCGCTTGTGCACTCGTGCACACCTGCTGCCCCTCTCTCGCCCGTGCCCTCGCGCACAGCGCTGCACCTGCTGCCTCTCTCTCGCTCGTGCCCTCGCGCACAGCGCTGCACCGCTCACCCTCTCTCTCTCGCTCGTGCCCTCGCGCACAGCGCTGCCCGCTCGCGCTCTCGCTCTTCTTCGCGCCCAACGCGCGCGCGCCCCCTCTCCTCGCTCGCGCTCGTCGTTGCTGCGCACACACACGTTCGTGTGTGTGTGTGTGTGTTCGTATTCGATTTCTTTTTCTCCCAATCACATTAATTCGTGGTTGTTCCGTGCTATAGGCCGGATTGGTATAATTCTCTTCTTCCTTACCTATTCTATTTAAATTCCGTATTTTAAATTATTATATTAATATTGTTTTGAGTAATTAAAAAGCTGGGAACCGGTTATGAATACCGCAGTTTGAGGATTTGTGTGTTGTGATTCATTAGGGTTGTTTTAATTATTAAAGGATGAATTTTCAGATTTGTTTATTTAATAAAGCATTGATTTTTATGATATTAAACTAGTGTTATTGGGATTTTCAAGTTAGGGTTTTAACCTAGACCTAATGAGTCAATTGATTAGCATAATTAGGTGATGATTTTAATTATGATAATCAATTATATTTTCAGATTTGAATAAAGGTTTAAAATGTCGATTTTTATTGATTTTAAAGGCGGAAAAAGTATGTTTTCGTACTAGGGATCGATTTTGCAAATTGAGACGACTTTATTATTGAAAAACGATTGAATTCTAAAGTCTAAAGGAAGTTTTAATTTTTATAAAGTTGCTGGAAATTTAATGAACATGGAAATAATTTAAGTTTCATTATTTTGATGATAGGAGGTGATTTCTAGTTGAGTGCTCGTTATTGCAAAGTGACCCCTACGCTTAGGTATTCAAGGTACGTACAAGTCTAGGGCGACCACACCTTTTTGTCAATGACATTACATGATTGTTGATGATGTGAATTACATTATTTGGAATCATGTTTATTTTGGTGAACGAGCATGTGATTTGTGATGTTGGATTTATTGAATTAACGGATTTTTCATGAAATACCCCCGAATTTTGGCGTAATTCACCAAATACCCCTCGACTTTCAGAAATTCACCAAATGCCCCTCACAAATGACTTAATACCCAAAATACCCTTACTAATGATGCGCCGTTAGTCCTCCGTTAACCTAATTTTCAAATTCACCATATACACCTATTTTAATACTTATTTCACCAAATACCCTTATTCAGAAACTTAATTCACCAAATACCAATAACTTAAAATTACTCATTTTGATGCTCAACGGCTAGTTTTTGTGTTTGAAAATTAGCCGTTGCTTATTGTTTGCTTATAAATACTCTTTTTCTGACGGTTTATTGTAGTTTTCCTATTATTTTGTTAATTTCATATCATTTTTGTCATGAGTTTTCTTTCAAAATCATCATCCACACCCAATGAGTCCACATATGTAAGAGTCCCAAATAAATTTTGTTATCATGGGAGAAAATTTGACATCCGAATATCTGATACAACACTCAATCTGAAGCTCCGGTACAACATTAAAACATTAAAACAGAAAACACTCCTAAAAACACCTCAAAACGTCGCAACTCTTCAAGAAAATAGCTACTTCTTTTGTACCTTATTCTTTATGTGACCAATTAATTATATTTACCACGCAATCGGAAGGTATTCCTTTTTCAATATGGGAAAATCTTTAACATATGCAAACAGATTAAAAATAAAGCTCTTATTAATTTTATTCTAACGCATATGTTCCAGCTACCTCGGCTTCTATTGCTTCCATGCCACATATTTAACGTTAACTCCCTTTTGTCTCTTGTCTCTACTGCCTCCAAACATCTTTCTTCAATCTCCTAACTTTCTCTCAACCTTACAGTCGAGGCATAAAGGTTTTCCCACTTTTCTTTTGAGCTAGGTCCTATTGACATGGTCAGATTTATGGACAAATGTCTATTTTTGGATTTGAGGGAACAAGAAAAAAAAATGAAACTAAGGTATGTTCCAAAGCTCATGAACCAGTGAAAAAACATGAATCTTGGCACAAAGATTTGCCTCCAAACTCAAGATTTTCACATCATGAATCCAAGTTGTGATAAAAATGTATGTGTTATTGAACTTGATTTCTTAGTTTCTTTACCATTCGGACAATAAGAAAATTAAGGTGTTAGCTTTAGATTGAATTACTTCAGCTTCACTTACATAAGATCCCTTTGAAAATGGGGTTTTTTGGCCTTTTGCTCAGCTAAAGTGCATTGTCTTTACTGGATGAGGCCTGAACTTATTGGATCATAATTGAAACTTACTGAGTGTTGTATCGGAGCCTCAGATGGAAATTTCCTCCCATAATATTAGAAATTGTTTGGGACTCTTACATATGTGGATTCATGAGTGTGGATGATGATTTTGAAAGAAAACTCATGACAAAAATGATATGAAATTAACAAAACAATAGAAAAACTACAATAAATAGTCAGAAAAGGGGTTTTTATAAGCAAACAATAAGCAACGGCTAATTTTCAAACATAAAAACTAGCCGCTGAGCATCAAAATGGGTAATTTTAAGTTATGTGTATTTGGTGAATTAAGTTTCAGAATAGGGGTATTATATGAAATAAGTAATAAAATAGGGGTATTTGGTGAATTTAAAAATTAGGCTAACGGAGGACTAACGGCGCGTCATTAGTAAGGGTATTTTGGGTATTAAGTCATTTGTGAGGGGCATTTGGTGAATTTCTGAAAGTCGAGGGGCATTTGGTGAATTACGCCATAATTCGGGGGTATTTCATGAAAAATCCGTTGAATTAATTGTTGAACAAGCATGTTGAAATTATTATGAGTATGGATTTCATTGTCAATCATGTTGTTCAATATTTATGCATGTATGGTTCAATTCACATGCAAGGGATGGATTAATTATTTGTATGCTATTGTACGGGATGTCTAGCATACTTTGAGCCATTTATTTGTACCTCGTTGTACTATTTATTTTACCACATGTGAAGGGTTAGCTCACGTAAGCCACCGCACATGTAGGGTTCAGTTGGGAATATTATGTATGAAATGAATTAGGATTTGTCGTGCAAGGGCACAACCCTCATGTTAATATGCATGATGTGGAGTCGCACTTTGGTGAGGAGGAACATGGTAGTAATATCACAAGTGTCTTGCTTGGTTGATCACAAGTCTTAAAGCATTAAAATAAGATTGTTTTGGTTGTTGTTTATTAATTGTATGTATGCATGTTGTCGAGTCTTGAGTTCGCCTTTATAAAAATATTAATAAACGTAAAGTGCAACCGGAACAAGCTTCAAAACTCTTGGAACGTATATACCTTGAGTATGAACAATGGGCGGAGTCTTGCCGGAAAGCTCGTACTCCTACTAATGATACAAGACGTTGTTTCATTTATATTATGCGCAGGAATTCCATCGGTATGGCCCGACACTCGGTATGGCCCGATTTTATTATTAATGTATTTGGTGTATGGTTGGCTCCCATCACCTTTTTCCCTTTGTGGATTATTCTTTTGGCCCGTTCGAAGCTTATTCTAATTAAATTGTGAGTCAAGAGTCGAGTCTTGTATCTCATGATTGTTTGATTTGTTATTATATGGCTTTTGCATGTTGATTAGTACTTAGTGAGTGATGCATATTTTAGTTTCATTTACTCTATGCTTGTAATTACTCATCTTTTGCTGATTACGTGCTTTGTGTGTTTCTGGTCATGGCCTTTGCCTTAATGACCCTATGATGATCCATCATTTGCACTTGCATTGTTGGGGAGTAGATTAATATAGCAGGTTGGTAGATCAAGTACGATCGAAATCATGTGGCTTGGGATGATTGAGAGAGTTGCATGCTTTCGTTCTTTGAAAATATTTTATTTAATATTTTAATTATGTTTGAAATGTTTGAATTATTTATACTTTGGGTTTTGGGCCATTATGGTTCCAAATTGTAGGAGGCCTCAATATTTCATTAATTATGGTTTTAAAAAGTTAGTTGACATTTAATTCCGCTGCGTAATTCTGGTAATAGCCTTAACCGTTATCACGGTGGCGGTAATGCTTTAGTAATTCCTTTATTTTAAGTTGGAAAATGGTTTTATAAAAGCAAGGAATTATTAGGGTGTTACAAAGTGGTATTTGCAGAGCTCTAGTTTGAGAGCTGCTTTGCATTAATTAATAGTGCAAAGTGGTAAATCCTTAAACTACGATTGCGGAACTTTAGGATTTTCGAAAATTATTTTCCTAAAGTCAAAACGTATTAATTTGAGTACTCAATATTTTAAAGGTCAAATATCAATTATTTTGGGTCGTTTGAAATTAGTGGAAAAGTCGGATTACTATTTAATATTAATTAAATTTTTCGATTTTTTTTTTCTCTTTTTTCGAATTTTTTTCGAATTTTTCGAATTAATTTCAAATTTATTTTATTAATTTCGGAAATAATTTTATTTAATTATCCGAATTATTTTAATCGTTTATTTAATTATTTATTTTATTCGAATATTATTTCGAATTTATGTTAAAATTTTCGGATCCTTATTATTTATTCGAAATTTATTTATTTATTTATTTATTTATTTAATTAATCAATAATTCTTATTAATTTTCGATTTTAATTTAAATAATTTCAACAAAGTTAGGAGTTATTCCTTAATTAATTTCGAAAATTAATATTATTTTCAAGTGAGAAATGGGTAGACTACGAAGGGCATATTAGTCTAAGAATGCATATTATGTGACAATGTGATTATTAAGTGTCATGTATATGTTTTAACCATGTTTTATCTTGCTTCATGTGATTAATTGCATCATATTTCATGTTGAGCATATATTTGTGCTTTGAAATTGTATGGCTCCACGAACTATTTATTGTATCCTTTTGGGATTGGAAATTCTATGGAAACGCGTTAGTAAGACTTTTGAGTTGTGAATTTTCAGGAATTAAGGATGCTACCTTCTAAGTTCACCAGTCTAGGATACTTAGAGAAGATGGATAATGAGACTCCTCGCACGTATGTTCAGAAGATCGTGTTTGCTTGTGACTATTTGGCTTCGACCAAGAATATGCCCCACCTTAGGCACAAAGATTTGATGGCTAGTATGATTATACATTGTTTACCCCATAAGAACCCTTACATAGACCTCAAGAATAGGTTCAGTGACATGCATTATGGTGATGGTACCCCTAATTGGTACAAATATGGGACTAGTGATGGTAGGTGGAAGTATGATTCTGAGGTTCTTGCTACTATCCTAGAGGTTGCAGAAATTAGCTATGAGGATGGAAAGTATTCTGCGGGTCTAGGTATGGGCTATGGAGGAATAGAAAGTGATGGTGAGGATGACATGATCCATGATGAGCAAGCTAGTGATGTTGAGGAGGATAGTGATGATAATGTGGTAGAGATTGAGAATCCTAACCCTATAGTTCATGAACCAACCATTGAGATATCCAGTGGATCTGAAGATGAGCTTGAAGAGAATAATGTGGTTGATAGTGAGCCACAGCAAAATGATGAGGCTATAGATGAAGACTCGGATCCGGAAGAAGACTTGGATGATCCTAATGATCAAGACTTTACTCCAGAGCAATACAAGGAAAGAAATGATCGTCGTGATGACGTTAGTCTTTAGAGAAATGTAATCCTTAGTTTTATTTTTTCGTTGATTGATAAAGTGGCAAAGCTACTATTTATGGTTTTAGTTTGTTATAGTTGGAGAATAAATGTTATGGCATTAGTGGATGTAAGACTTATTCATTGGAGTTTTAATAAAAGAATAGAATTTCCTTTTTCGTTATCCTTTAAGTTTAATTCTCAATTCTAAGTCTTGTGGGTATCGCAAAGGGATTATTTGTTATTTCTTCAATGAAATTTTATGTGCAAGGTGTTTTAGTAGAAACCATCTAAATTTACTTGCATCGAATAGTGGGGTGAGAAGGCCCGAAAGTGGCGCCAACTCTTCCCCCTAGGTGGCGCTTAAGTGTGTTCTTGTAGTGAGTAGGTTCGTTGTAGAACCAGTACCTTAGTGATGTCATGTCCAACCAATATTAAAGTTAGCCTTTTATTTATTCAGGAGAAGGGATATGGCTAGCCAAGAGATTTCTGAAGTGGTTAGACAACTAGCTGAGGTAGTTCGTGACCTGGCTCATACCAGAGCAAACCCAATGCATGACCCGGCTGGGGAAATGTTTAAGAAAATAGCTCAAAGCAAGCCTCCACTCTATAGCGGAGAGATTGAACCAAGTGTGTTGGAGAACTAGTTGAGAGAGTTTGATAAACTCATTATAGCTGTGAATTGCCCCGAAAACCTTAGGGTGAATAGTGCTGTGTACTACCTGAGAGGTGAAGCTGATTTGTGGTGGCAACGATGTGAAAATACCCTTAGAGCCACACCTAACTTTGGATGGGAAGCATTCAAAACTGCACTAAGGAACAAGTTTTACCCACCCTACATGAAGAAGCAAAAGGCGCAGGAGTTCATTGAACTCAAAATGGGAGGTCTGTCTGTGACGGAATACTATTTTAAGTTTATAGAGTTGTCTAGGTTTGCACCTGAAGTGGTGGCAACGGAAGAGCTCAGGGCTCAAAGATTCGAGAATGGTTTGACCATGGACTTACAGCTGTTGTTGTCTGGAGAGACCTTTACCTCATTAGACACCCTGTACGGAAAAGCTGCTTACCTGTATGGGTTACAGCAAAGGAAGAATGGTAGTGCTGAAAAGAGAAAGGATGGTGGAAGCTCGAATCAAGGAAATAACCATCAGAATCAGGGGAATTTTAAGAAGCACAAAGGAAATGGGAATTTCCAGTTTAGGGCTAACAATGGTGGTAATCGCAACAACCAAGGTGGTGGAAATCAGCCTGGAAGGAATGGAGTACGGACCTACAAAAGTAGGCGCTGTAACATGAATCACCCTGGAAAAGATTGTGATGGGAATTTGGTGACTTGTAGATTCTGTCAGGAGTTAGGCCATAGGGAGTATGAATGCTATTCTAAGAATGGAAAGCCTAATCAAGGTAACCACCAAGGCAATAACCGGAATAATTAGAACCGGAATGGGGGAAATGGAGGTGGAAATCAAAGGAACTACCAAAGTGGTAAAAATGGCAATAGCAATGGCAATCACCAGAACCATGGAAAGCCTGGAGGGAACCAACAGCAGAATGGGAATCGAAACAACAATGGGAACACCAATGGAGGTGGCTATAACAAAGGAGTTGCCCAAGGAAAGTTGAATGTGATATCTAGGCAAGAAGCGGAGACTTCCTCTGACGTCATAGCGGGTACTTTTTCTATTAATTCCGTTTCAGTTAAAGTTCTATTTGATTCTGGTGCGACTTATTCTTTTATATCAGTAGATGCTTTGGGGAAATTAGGGTTGAAAGAGCCTGAATCGATTGAAGTACCTATAGTCATACCTACTGGTAGTATAGTGAAGTGTACCAAAATCCATAGAGATGTGCCTATGACCATAGCCAAGACCGTATTCTTATCTAACCTAATCGAATTCGAGTTAGGAGAGCTAGATGTAATTCTAGGGATGGATTGGTTGGCCAAGTTCAAAGCCAAAATAGATTGTGAGAAGCAGAAGGTTCACTTGAGGTCTAGCCTAGGCAAAGTAGTGTCATATCGTCGTTTTGGTAAACCTAAGAACATAGGAATCATCACTGCAATGGAACTCGTGAAGCTAGTCAGTAAAGGGAACCCAGCATTCTTATGTAATTTGAGGAACGTAGAGCATGTGATCAAGGATCAGCCTGAGGATATTGCAGTAGTTAATGAATTCCTTGATGTATTTCCAGAAGAGATCCCGGGGATGCCTCCCAATCGACCTATTGACTTCACCATAGATTTAGTGCCTGGAACCGCCCCTATTTGAAAAGCACCTTATCGAATGGCTCCAGCAGAAATGAATGAATTGAAAAGCCAACTAGAGGATCTATTGGAGAAAGGTTATATTAGGCCAAGTGCATCGCCTTGGGGAGCACCAGTGTTGTTTGTGAAGAAAAAGGATGGAAGTATGAGGCTCTGTATAGACTACAGGGAGCTCAATAAGGTCACAATCAAGAACAAATATCCATTACCTAGGATAGAAGACCTATTTGACCAACTAAAAGGAGCAGGAATCTTTTCAAAGATCGATTTGCGTTCGGGTTATCATCAATTGAGAATCGCTGACCATGACATACCAAAGACTGCATTCAGAACTAGATACGGACATTATGAGTTCACTGTTATGCCTTTTTGGGTTAACCAATGCCCCTGCAATATTTATGGACTTAATGAACCGTGTATTCCATGCTTATTTGGACAAGTTTGTAGTGGTTTTAATAGATGACATCCTAGTGTATTCAAGGAGTGAAGAAGATCACGCGGAACACTTGAGATCGGTATTGAGTACCTTGAGAGATAACCAGTTGTATGCCAAGTTATTAAAGTGTGAGTTTTGGTTGGAAAGAGTTGCATTTTTGGGACATTTTGTGTCAAAAGAAGGAGCGGCAGTTGACCCTGCTAAGATCAAAGCTGTTAGTGAATGGCCTACACCCAAGAGTGTGACTGACATTCGTAGTTTTCTGGGACTAGTTGGCTACTATAGACGATTTATTCAAGACTTCTCTAGGATAGCCAAGCCCATGACTACCTTGATGAAGAAGGAAACCAAGTTTGAATGGAGTGACCAGTGTGAGGAAGCATTCCAAGCCTTAAAGACGCGATTGACAACCGCGCCAGTGTTAACCTTACCAGATGAGAGTGGTGCATACGATGTGTATAGTGATGCCTCTAAGAATGGTTTGGGGTGTGTATTGATGCAAAACGGGAAAGTTATTGCGTATGTGTCAAGGAAATTAAAGCCATATGAATCCAATTACCCTACTGTGAGGGGGTCGAAAAAGCACGAGGCTAATGCGTGACCTTGTCCCTCGTGGGTGTGACGTTTCTTTTTGTCAAATCAAGTGTAATTGGATTTCCTGTGAGTTTACACCCAATTGACTAGTAATATAGGAGTCGCCATTCAGTTTTTAACGACAATGAGAAAAACTGACAAAACCCGGTTATCGTGACATAAAGGGAGTGCAATTATGTTTGACCACGACGGCCGTAGGTTCCCTTGTGATCCCTGGTGTGGGGATCTCTTAACATACACCCGCAAGGTAGAGATTGAGGGTTCGGGGGACTGTAACTACCGAGAGGAGTACTCGCTCTTCGATAACTCCAGAGGCAGGATATCCTTACTAGCCAAGCATAAATAATTGAAGGGACATGCGTTAACTATTAAACTAATCTGAGTTGATTTTAACAATATGCAACATATAGTACTAGATCGAACGCGATTATCTGATTTAGATTGTTTTAAGGGACCTAGAATGATAATCCAATTTCCCAACATATTATCTTTATTAGGCGTGATAGAACAATGAGTTTTAATTAGTTTAACAGTTCATAAAAGGGCGAGGAAAGCAATTAAATCATGGAAAAGGGACACATTACGACGCACCCTTGAGAGGTGCGTCACGGTTCTCAGAAAACTAACCACTTTGACTTTGCTATTTCTCCTTTTATTTAACGAATCTCAAGTTATGGGACAGGATACGTTCTGTTCGATTTATGGATCGATTGCGACAGAACGCGTGATCAGTTTTGCAGCGTGAGGCTTAGGCTTGGGGGTTTAGAGTCAATACTCAGAATAATAATTGTGTGTTGTGTTCCTTTCACGTCGAGCTTAGGGCCCTATTTATAGAAAAGAGTTCGTGGAAAGATATAATTGTAGAACTCTAATCCACGAGGAATTAGGAAAGAACACGTCCCAGGTATTTTCAGCGCCCAGGGCTGGGCGCCGAAGATTTCGGCGCCCAGAGCCAAGCGTTGAAAATAGGGTCTGGGCCGTTTCTTTGTCAGATTAGGATTCTTAGAATCCGGAGTGTATGAGACTTTAATCGAGTCTTTTAGTGCGTATTAATTTTATGATGGAATGCATCTGGGCCCGTTACGAACTCTAGGCTCGTTAGGATTTTAATTAATACGTAACTCTTATTTTCGAATCGTATTAGGAATAGGATTCTCTCGCAATTTCTATCTCATTTAGGATTTATGTTGGAGTGCAACACCTAATTCTGTCAGGTTTCTATCTTTTATGACTTTCCACTTTTAACAGCTACCCATTACGGCAGTTACTATTTTTAGCAGGTTTCTATAAATAGCAGGTTTTAGGTGAAATGAAAAGGGAATTGAGATTCGTTATTTTATAGGAGATGCGTTGTCAAGTGGAGATTTATGTTCTCATCATCGAACCTTCCCTTTCGGGAATGGGGACAAAAGTAGGTGTCTACAGTTAGCCCCCACTTTGACTGAGTCTTGAAGTAAGACGATGGTCAAGTATTAGACGGAATGCGCCACACAAGTCATGGTGACCTGCTTTTGCGAGGGTCTCACGAGCCCCCGAGTGATAACATTTGACTTAAGGGTCATCACTTGAAGTGTCGACATATCCCTCACGTGTCATTGGGATTTGTCAACGGAAAGTATAGAAACTCCCTCACTTTGTCATTGGAAGTATCTAAAGAGATGTAGAAACTCCCTCACTTTGTCATTGGGAGTAGCTACAGATGTTTTAGAAATCAAAGATATAAATGTAATTGGGCCTGGCCAAGCCCAATCACGAGGTAAAAATGTTTTTAAAGATTCTCATTTTTAGGGTTAGCTAAACGAGAAAACCCCCTTGTTTTTATGGGACGTAAAACGAAGGAAAATCCAACACATCGTTCTTTTTTGGAAAAACAGAAAACCAATCCTTTAATTTTTGGAAAAAGGGAAAACCAGAAAAAGTTATCGCTGCAGCGACTAAGGACCTGCGCGGTTAGTGACGCAGACCCCGCCAGCTGAAGATGGCGAGCTTGTCCGTTGAGGGTGGACGCCCCGTCCGATAGAAGTGGATGAATCTGTTTTGATGTTTTGAAAATAAGGACCTACGCGGTTTGTGATGTAGACCCCGCTAGCTGAAGATGGCGAGCCTGTCCGCTGAGGGTGGACGCCCCGTCCGATAGAAGTGAACGAATCTGTTTTGAAATTTGTTTGTGCTTTTTGAAAATGAGGACCTACGTGGTTTGTGACGTAGACCCCGCCGGATGAAGATGGCGAGCCTATTTTAATTTTGAAGACTTTATTTTTCGAAAACTGAGGACCTGCGCGGCTAGTGACGCAGACCCCGCCTGTTGAAGGTGGGCGAGCCCATTTTGAATTTCTTACTTTCTTTTCATTTTGCCTATGTAGAAGGGCTTTGTGATTACAACCTGTTGGTGGGTCGCAATATTTCCAGATTAGGCGTGTCCTATGAGTGGGCCCACACTGTGTATATTTTCGTTTAACGATATTTTTTTTTTTTTTTTTTACCGTTTTTTTCTTTATCCAAACACGGGACTGTGTATAGCGTAGTCCGGGAACATGATTTTAACCTTGCACACTCTTTGTTGGAGTATATATTTTTTCGCAAGCCCCCAAGCAATCGGGCTCATCGGTCATTTTTCGCCAAGAGAGGTACGTAGCTTATAACGTCTTTTAATCATGTCTGGGGTCATGCTCGTATGTGCGAGTGACCTTTATAGTGGTATGCTATTTTGACGAAGTCGTGGAGTGCGACTTCAGTTTCCGGGCGACAACGTTTATTTTTAAATAATATTCGGTTTAGCTTGGCCCGGATTAATCTTTTGACAAACAAACATTTTTTTATTTTGAGAAACTAACGACTTAACAATATTTTTTGGTGTTTCGAAGAATGACCTTGATATTTATTTTGCTCATATTTGTTTTGAAAAGTGTACACATATATTCCTTGAGACAAGTCTAAGTTTTGACCAAGTTTTAACATTCATTTTTTTGATATTTGGGTGCTAAAGGTGCTTTTGGGCTTGATCTTAATTGCAATAGGGCCTCGCGTCTAGCGACAGGGTTTTAAGTCCTTTCCTGTTCCGCGTTTTGTGAAATCTGAGCCTTGGGCTGCATTTTCAGCGCTCAAGGGAGGGCGTTAATTATTTCGGCGCCCAGCCATGGGCGCTGAAAGTCCTCTCCTGCCGATTTTTGGTTTTCGGATTTCTTAACGCGTTTCCGAATGGGATCAGGATATCACTTGATGTGCTTAGCTATATATAGGGGCTAGATACGTCCCTATTTTCCATCACTCTCAATTTCCTTCTCTCTTGTAATTGCTGCGTTTTTAATTATTCCTTGCTTTCGTTATGTCGATTCCTCCTTTCTCACTCCAACGGGCTGTTAGGCGTTGGCTACGAGCCCTTACTCCTACAGAAAAGGCTTTGTTGAAAGAATACCATTTAGAGGCACTTTTAGGCTTACAACAAATTAATATTGATTATGACTTCCTGCATGCGTCCCTAGGCTTTTGGGATTCCGATCATCATGTTTTTGTCTTTCGAGGCAACGAAATATGTCCTTTGCCAGACGAATTTGCCGCGATCCTTGGTTATCCTACTAATGCTACTCCTGCCACTCCTAGCATCGTTGAAGAGGGTAAAACAACCATAGGGGCTTTCCTAGGACTAGATGCTAACATGCTTGCTGAGATTGTTGTAGGTGATGAGGTTAATTTGGCGAAACTTGTAAAACACCACTTTAGACCTAGTAAAAATATGACTGACCAAAAATTGAACATTCGAGCCCTTGTATTTTGCTTGTTGAATCATTATTTGCTGTCGAATAACAATGGTGAGTTCGGTGACATAAGGTTGATCCCCTTGATTAGCCAGATGGAAAGCTGCTATTCTATCATACCATTGGTTGTTGCCGAGACTTTGCTGAGTGCGGATAAACTGAAGAAGAACGCCAAATCTAAATATTTTAAGGGGAGCCCCCTATTACTGCAGGTAATCGATCTTTCCCTTGCGCATCCTTTTTTGCATTCTTTTTTTTTTTACTCGTCCTGCATGGAGCTGAGTTTCAGCGCCCAAGGCTGGGCGTTAGAATTTTCGGCGCCTGGTCCTGGGAGTTGAAACTGCGCCCCAGGCTTCGTTTATTTATTTATTATTTTTTGATCTGATCGTACCCGTCTTTTGCAGATTTGGCTCATGGAACGACTTAGGCTCTTAGAAATTCCTGCCGATCCTAAACACTATCGCCCTATAGCCTTGGGTAACCGGAAGTGTTTGCACCGAGGCCAGGACGAGGCCGAGTGGACCTCCTTTTTTACTCATGGTATTTGTTCTATTAAGTGGGTGGTACCGTGGTGGGGTTTGACTACTATGACGGGGGGTTCTGATGTATCGGTTTATGTTTCTTTGTTGGGGCTATCCCGGCCCATTTATATCTTTCCTTACCGAGTCATGCGTCAATACGGCTTAAGGCAGACCATCCCCTTTTCTGATACGGTACCACCTAAAGAGCGGCCTTTTCACAAGCACGGGTTCAAGCATGGGCTAAGTATTATGATGGTCTCCCGCGTTGGGCCGTAACTACAAATGGCTTTGTGGGTCTTTCTGAAAACTACAAGTTGTGGATGAGTTCCGATGATAAGGCTGTGAGGACCGAGGCTCGAAATGGGGAGCCGGCTGAGCTTTTGATACCTCGTATTCGGGTTAGATATGAGGGCCGTGATTCTGTCAATCCTCGCACCCATGGTATTAAGACTGTGAAAGCTCGTCCTGATCGAAAGCGAAAGGAAATCCCTCCCCGTTCCAGTTCTAGGCCTAAGAAGATGCCTAACATGAAGGGGTCTGCCATTGATAAAAGAAATGCAAGCTCTCGCGGAGATCGTCGCCGGAACAATGTATGGGTTAGGAAGGCTCAACCGCCTGTAGAAACAGTGACTAATCTAGTTGATGTTGATAATCCTTCTCCCGCCATTGTCTGTGCCGTTGAGGCTGAGCAGGCTGTAACTGTTCAAACTGGGAATGTTTCTGAAGCCTCGGCATATTCGGAAGTTAGTATCTAGGATCCGGTTCTTATGGAGATTGATATAGGGGCAGTGCAGAGACCTGTGGGGGTGGACCCTGCGAACATTGCCCTCTACAAGACTTTATTTGATGATCCGGAAGAACTAGAGTAGTGTAGTTCTTGCTAGGGTGTAGGTGCCCTTTATTTATTTCAGTTGTGTTTGTTTTTTATTCGTAGCACTTTTGTTTTCCTTCTTATTATTTTTTAATAAAGGCGTGTTTTATTTTATTTTCATTTTTTTTGTTTCTCCCTCTTTTTTTTTTTTTTTTTTTTTTTTATATGTCTAACACTTTTTGCACAATTTATATATGTTTTTTTTGATCGGACCGAATCCTTGGTAAGGATTGCCTACGTATCTTGTCAGAATCCGGTCGCGCGTAGTTCTAGCTAGAATAAATTCTAGGATGTCGAGTCTTAATAGATATGCCCTGAGGTGGAAACATATTATTTTAATCGGTCAAATGAGTGAAGTATCATTATTTTCGTCTGCTGTTTTTTTTGCCGTAAGCCGTGTATAAAAATGAATTTTTTTTTTTTTTTTTTTTTTTTGTTCGGCTATTTTTTTTGGTACGCATATCTAGATAATCATGTTGTACCCCCCAAGTGTTCGTTATTTTTCCGTTATGTGCGGATAAAATGACGAACACTTTCTGGAAAAAGGTTTAGGTAGGCAGAGAGTTTCAACGCCCAGGCTGGGGCGTCAAAGATTTCGGCGCCCAGCACTGGGCGCTGAAAATGATTTCTGGGCGGTCGTTTTTTCGACGCTTTGCCTCACATGTTCTTGCACTTATTTCTTTTCTCTTTATTTTATGCTTTTGCTTTTTCACTCGTATTAAAATCAATTTTGAGGCTATTTCGAAGGCTTCTTTGACTGTTAGCGTGAGACGCATTTTTGTCCGGATTAATTTTTTCTATTCGTGACTCAAAACAGTTTTGAGAACGGGGTTAGTGTGTGGAGGATATGAAGATCTTTGTATAGGCTTTTGAATGGGCTGAGGTGCGTGTTGATGCCGGGGGCGGTGTTTATTTTTATGAGTTTTTTTCTTGAGCAACATTTGCATGGTTTCTTTTGCTTTCTTTGGGTTGCATGGGTTAGACCCTTATGTTTTGGTAATATGATAATGTGGTTCAGTTTGGGGTTTGATGAATTTCGATGTCACGATTCAAGACCGAGTGGGCCTTGTTTATTGGGCCTAGAGTGGGCCGCCTCTTTGCAAGTACGTTTGGTGCTCTTTTAGTGTTAGAAATAAAGTTTTTTAGGAGGAATATTACGCGTTTATTAATTTGGAAAGTAAGGAAAACACACTGAAATAAAATTAACCTATATTCTAAGGGGTCTTAGGACCATCTAAAGCCTTTAGTTTTTTCTACCAATCTAAAGAACTACTAGGCGCTTTTTACTGTGGTGCTCTATATGGCTCAAGCCTTGGGTTTAGTCTCGTAAAACTTTGGTCCTTCACCGGTAATCATCTTGAATTCTATTCCTTTTGCGTTAACCCTCTGATATGTCTTCACCCATCCGTTCTCGATCTCTTCTAGTGTTGATGCAGGAGAGATTAACCGGGTTGGATCGAAACCTTCATCTTGTAAAGCTAGGGTAGTCATCACAGTCTCGTCCTCCATAGGCCTCGATTCGTTAAACAATGTCCATAGAGCCTGGTTGTCCAATATTTCAGTTGTTTTGGCTTTGGTGAGGTGAGGTGCCTCATCCAAAGTGTGGCAGTCATGGAAAATTTCAAATCCGGGTTTTAGCAAGCCATCCTGAACGAAGGGTTCAGGGTAATCACATCATGGGTGTTCTTCTCCTTCCCGAATGAACATCCCGTTAAGGGTCCTTTGATATGGGGGAAGGAGGGTGGTTTGTTTGGCCTTGTTGAGGCGTAGCCTAGACAGGCGGTCAGCAATATCTTCCTCCGATGGTTCATAGCCTAAGCCAAAGGGAGTAGATTTGTTGGGTAAAGGGTGGAATGTGCATTCCTTCTTCCTTATGCCCAATGGGGTTCCTGGGAAATAACCTTGAGCTAACAGCATTCTAGGGACGACTCGGGATGCGTGTGGGTCTAGGAATGCTGGATCATAATCTTCGACGAACTGGATTGCTTCATCCATTTGAAACCCATAAAGGTCGTCTGCAGTTTCGGCCGTTCCAACCATAGTACAATTGACGTCGAGGGGAGGGGCGCGGATTTATGGTTAAGTTTAACCATTTGGTGCAAGGTAGAAGCCACACCTCCCAAGTCATGGAGCCAAGGTCGCCCCAAGAGGAGGTTGAAAGTGGGCTTGATGTCGATTATTTAAAACTCTGTGGTGCGTGCCACAGGCCCGGTTTGTATGGTAAGGTTGATTTTTCCCGACACAGGCCTTCGAGAGTTATCATAGGCTCGTACCCCTTGCGTGGAGGTTTGGAAGTCATCGTTCCCTAGCCCCAAGCAATGGGCGGTTCGCAATGGGCAAACGTTAACCGCTGAACCGTTATCTACGAGTGCTAGGGGGATGTTTTGTCCTTTGCATCCGACCACTAGATAGAGGGCTTTATTATGAGCACCCCCCTCCCTGGGCAAGTCTTTTTCAGTGAAAACTATGGCCTTTTCTCCAGCATCTCTCGTGACGTGGCTAACCAACGAGTCAGGTGTGATATCTGTAGGTACCGAGATGAGGTCAAGTGAGCGGATAAGCTTTTCGCGATGTTCCTTTGAAGTACACATGAGGTTCCAGATGGTAATCTCAGCCTTGGTTCTTTTTAGCTGCTTCAAGAGAGGTTTTTCAATGACTTCTGCGACGGTGGTGTGCCGTCCATTCTCAGGAGTTTGTCTGACTGGGATATAGTCCATAGGAGGTGGAAGAATATCCGATTGATATATCCTTCCGGATCGGGTGAGATTGTCGACTTCGGGTCCCTGAGGGGTGGTGTCAATGAGAGCATACCCGGGCCAAGTTTCAGTAAAGAGGTCTTGGCCCGAGGCTTGAAACAGGTAGATATCTTCAGCATCATCATCCCACACACCGCACACTTCCCTCTCGATTCGATCCATAGGGACCACAACGAATGGTGCACCTTGAGGTGTAATATACACCGTAGGGTCGAAGTTCTCATTTTCTGGTTGGTCGAGAGAGAGGTGACAAGAGCCCAGTGGGCTTTTGTTGTTGTTGGGTTTGCCAACGTTAGGGAGCGGTATCACTTCATCCTCTATCATATCCTGGATCGTATGTTTTAGGGCCCAACGGTTTTCAGTGTCATGCCCATTTCCTTGACGGAATTTGCAGTAAGTACCTTCGACCGAATATTTGTTCTTGGCAGGAGGGTCACGGGTGGGTCCTATAGGCCTTAACTTTCCTTGGTTGGTTAGTCTTTCAAAGGCTTGTACCAAAGTCGACCTGAGTGGGGCAAACTTTCGGTCTCGGACCCATCTTCCAGGGTTTCTTTGGGCGGGAGTCTGCTCTACGGCATGGACTTCTTGGGCTTGGGATGTGTTGCCCCTGTTGTAGGCGTTGCTTTTGTATGCGGGTTTACTTTGTATTGTTTTTGCGAGGTCATCCTCGACCTTTATTCCCACATCATAAACTCTTTTGAAAGTGTCAAGTCCCAGGTACCTAAGGTGTTGTCTGTAAGCCGGGTCCAGGTTGTCAATGAATTTTTGGACCAATTCTGTTTCGGGAGGCCTATTGATTAGCTAGGCCGCCTGGTCTCTCCATCTAGCAAAGTAGGTTGTGAAACCTTCATTTTTGTTTTGGAAGAGAACTTCCAGCTCGCGCATGGTGACTTGAAAATCCATGTTCGACGAGTATTGCTTGATGAAGACATTGACAAAGTCTTCCCAAGTGGGGAAGAGCTTAGGGTCCTGGTGGTAGTACCATTTGAGCGGCACAGGTTCCAAGGACAAAGGGAAGGCAGGTAAATACATGGACTTATCTACGCCTTTCAAATTCATAGCATTCACAAAGCTCAATAGATGATCACGGGGATTGTCCGTGGCTTTAAACTTTGGTAAGTCAGATGAACTAAACTTTTCTGGTAGTTTGCCAGGAAAAGGTTCAGGATCAAGGGAGAAGTACTTGCTCCCCATGGTTTGCTGTAGGACGATTTTTTCAATCCTCTTCTCGTTATCGAGGTCATTTTTGGCTTGTGCAGCCGCTAAGGCTTCGTTTTCCATTTTC